>NW_024747608.1:0-24524 GCF_018991925.1 Homarus americanus | reverse complement strand
TTCACTCTCTGGTTCTCCCCTGACACTCCTGGTACACCTCAGAGCACTCCCAGGTACACCTCAGTCACTCCCCAGGTACACCTCCCAGCACTCCCAGGTACACCTCAGAGCACTCATAGGTACACTTCTCACACCTCCCAGGTACACCTCTCACACTCCCAGGTACTCCTCGCCCGACACTCCCAGGTACACCTCCCCAATGACATTCCCAGGTACTCCATTGGCGCTCCCTAGTACACCCCAACACTCCCAGGTACACCTCCGACACTCCCAGGTACACCTCTGACCTCCCCAAGTTCTTGCTGACTTGTTCCTAATTTGCACCTCTGACTCCCGGTGCACGATCCAACACTCCCAGATACACCTCTGACACTACCAGGTACATCTCCCAGCA
Source organism: Homarus americanus (assembly GCF_018991925.1). NCBI lineage: Eukaryota > Metazoa > Arthropoda > Malacostraca > Decapoda > Nephropidae > Homarus > Homarus americanus. Next base: position 24,130 of record NW_024747608.1, on the reverse strand, counting down.
CTCCCAGGTTACACCTCTGACCTCCCCAGGTACACCTGCCCAACCTCCCAGGTACCTCCGTGCCAGGTACCTCTAACGCTCCTACGTACTCCTCTGTCATTCCCTGATACACCTCCTAACACTCCCCAGTGAACCGCTGACACTCCCGTGCCCACTGACACTGTAGTACACCTCCAGACACTGCCAGGTACACACCTCAGACACTGCCAGGTACACCTCCAGACACTGCCAGGTACACCTCAGACACTCCCAGGTACACATGACACTCAGGCATCTCCAGCTCCCACGTGCTCATCTGCCACTCCAGGTACACCTCCCGACACCCAGGTACACCTCCGACACTCCCATGTGCACTTCTCACACTCCCAGGTACACCTCCGACACTCCCAGTTACAACTCCGACACTCCCAGGTAAACCTCCGATAATCCTAGGAACACCTCTGACACTCCCAGGTACACCTTTCACACTCCTAGGTATTCCTCTGACAATCCCTCGTACATCTCTGATACTCCCAGGTACACCTCTGACTTGCTCCCAGGTATACCTCCGACACTCCCAGGTACAACCCCGACATTCCCAGGTAAACCTCCGATACTCCTAGGTACACCTCCCTGACACTTTCACAGGTACTCTGGCCTCCTAGGTATTCCTCTGGCACTGATACGTCTCTCCCCAGCCTCCCAGGTACACCTCAGGCCTCCCCTGGTACCTCACAACCTCCCAGAGTACACCTCTTCCACTTCTGGTTCTCCCCAACCTCCCAGGTACCTCCAGAGCACTCCCAGGCACACCTCTGACACCAGGTACACTGCTGCTGACACTGCCAGGTACACCTCTGACACTCCATGTACACCTCTGTGCTCCCAGGTACACCTCCCAGCACTCCAGGTGCTCCACTGGCCTCCTGGTACACCTGGCCTCCCAGGTACACCTCCGACACTCCCAGGTACACCTCGGCTTGCTCCCAGAATTATCCACTGACATTCCCTGACACCTCTGACACTCCAGGTACACGTCCTTTACTCCCAGACACACCTCTGGCCTCCCAGGTATGTCTCTGTGCTCCCAGGTACACCTGTTGGCCTCCCAAAAGTACACCTCCCGTACTCCCAGGTACTCCTCTGACACTCCCAGGTACACCTCTGACTTGCTCCTAGTACTCCTCTGTCACTCCCCTGATACCTCTGCTGCTCCCAGGTGCACCATGACACTCCCAGGTACACCGCCCCAGCACTCCCAGGTACACTCAGACACTCCCTGGTACACCTCTCACACTCCCAGGTACATCTCTCCCTCCCATGCTCCTGCTTGAGCACTCCTTGAGTACTTCTCTGACCTCCCCAGGTACACCTCAGGCCTCCCAGGTACACCTCCAGACACTCTGCCAGGTACACCTCAGACACTCCCAGGCCCCACACCTCAGACACTCCAAAGGTGCACCTCTGACACTCCCAAGTGCACCTCTGACACTCCCAGGCACCTCGGCACTCCCAGGTACACCTCAGGCCTCCCAGGTACACCGCTGATACTCCCTGGTACACCTCTGACCTCCCAGGTACCAACTCTGACACTCCCAGGTACCTCCGGCTTACTCCCAGGTACCTCCGACACTCCCTTCCACACTTCTCCCACACTCCCAGTACACCTCCCGGCCTCCCAGGTACAACTCCCGACACTCCCAGGTAAACCTCCCGATACTCTGGTACCTCTGGCCTCCCAGGTACACCTCTGGCTTGCTCCTAGGTATTCCTCTGACACTCCCTCGTGTCTCTGATACTCCCCAGGTACACCTCAGACACTCCCAGGTACACCTGTTCACTCTCTAGTTCTCCCCTGGCTTTTGCCTGGTACCTCAGGCACTCCCAGGTACACCTCCAGTCACTCCCAGGTACACCTCCTGACACTCCCCAGGTACACCTCCAGACACTCATAAGTACACTTCTCCACCTCCCAGGTACACCTCTCTCACCTCCCAGATGCTCCTGTGACCTCCCAGGGCCACACCTCTGACATTCCAGGTACTCCATTGACGCTCCCTGGTGCACCTGACTTGCTCCAGGTACACCTCCGGCTTACTCAGGCCCACCTCCTGACCTCTAAAATTCTCCTGACATTCCCTGGTACCTCCCAGCCTCCCAGAGTACACGTCCAACTTGCTCCCAGATACACCTCTGGCACTCCCAGGTACATCTCTGACACTCCCAGTACACCTCCTGACACTCCCAGGTACCTGTGACACTCCCAGGTACACCTCCAGTACTTCCAGGTACACCTCCTAACGCTCCCTCGTGCTCTCTCTGTCACTCCCTGATACCTCCTAACTGCTCCCAGGTGAGCCGCTGACACTCCCAGGTACCCCCTTGACACTGCAGTACCTCCAGACACTGCCAGGCACCTCAGACACCTCAGGTACACCTCAGGCTTTTGCAGGTACACCTCCAGACCTCCCAGGTACACCGCCCAGCACTCCCCAGGTACATCTCTGGCACTCCCGCGTGCTCATCTTGCCACTCCAGGCACCTCCGACACACCCAGGTACACCTCCGACACTCCCATGCCTCACACTCCCAGGTACCTCCGCTTACTCCCAGTTACAACTCCGGCTTGCTCCCAGGTAAACCTCCCGATAATCCTGAGAACACCTCCTGACACTCCCAGGTACCTTTCACACTCCCTAGTATTCTCTGGCCTCCCCTCGTACATCTCTGATACTCCCAGGCTCCCCAAGCACTCCCAGGCCTTACCTCCAACACTCCCTAGTACTCTCTGTCACTCCCTAATACACCTCTAACACTCCCAGGTACACCGCTAACACTCCAGTACACCTTGGCTTGCTCTAGTACACCTCAGGCACTCCTAAATTTTCTCCCACTCCCAAGTACATCTCTCACACTCCCCGTGCTCCTGCTTGACACTCCATGGTACTTCTGCCTGCACCTCAGACACTCCCAGGTACCTCAGACACTCCCAGTGCACCTCCAGACACTCCAGGTGCACCTCTGACACTCCCAAGTGCACCTCTGACACTCCCAGGCACCTCTGACACTCCCAGGTACCTCAGACACTCCAGGTACACCACTGATACTCCCTGGTACACCTCTGACACTCCCAGGCCTAACTCTCTGACCTCCCAGGTACCTCCGACACTCCAGTGCACCTCCGACACTCCCCATGTACCCTTCTCACACTCCCAGGTACACCTCCCGACACTCCCAGTTACAACTCCGACCTCCCAGGTAAACCTCCCGTCTCCTAGGTACACCTCCCCAGCCTCCCAGGTACACCTCTGACACTCCTAGGTATTCCTCTGACACTCCCTCGTACATCTCTGATACTCCCAGGTACACCTCAGACACTCCCAGGTACACCTGTTTCACTCTCTGGTTCTCCCCTGACACTCCCTGGTACACCTCGAACACTCCCAGGTACACCTCAGTCACTCCCAGGTACACCTCTGACACTCCCAGGTACACCTCAGACACTCATAAGTACCTTCTCACCTCCCAGGTACACCTCTCACACCTCCAAAATTGCTCCTGTGACACTCCCAGGTACACCTCTGACATTCCCAGGCTACTCCATTGGCTCCTAATTTTTAAACACTCAGGTACCTCCGGCCTCCCAGGTACACCTCTGGCTTGCTCCCAAGTTTCTCCACTGGCGATTTCCCTGGTACACCTCTGACCTCCCAGGAACACGTCCCAACCTCCCAGATACACCTCTGACACTCCAGGTACATCTCTGACACTCCCAGGTACACCTCTGACACTCCCAGTACACCTGCCCAGCACTCCCAGGTACACCTCCGTGCCAGGTACACTCTAACGCTCCAGGCATGCTCCTCCTGTCCTCCCTGATACCTCCCCTAACCTCCCCAGGTGAACCACTGGCCTCCCAGTGCCCCGCTGACACTGCCAGGTGCACCTCCAGACACTGCCAGGTACACCTCAGACACTGCCAGGTACACCTCAGACACTGCCAGGTACACCTCAGACACTCCCAGGTACACCGCCCCAGCACTCCCAGGTACATCTCTGCTCCCACGTGCTCATCTGCCACTCCCAGGTACACCTCCCGACACACCCATTTCCCTCCGACACTCCCATGTACACTTCTCACACTCCCAGGTACATCGCTTACTCCCAGTTACAACTCCGGCACTCCCAGGTAAACACTCCGATAATCCCTGAGCCCCACCTCAGCACTCCCAGGTACACTTTCACACTCCTAGGTATTCCTCTGGCTTACTCCCTCGTACATCTCTGATGCTCCCAGTACACCTCTGACACTCCCAGGTATACCTCCACGACACTCCCAGGTACAACCCCGACATTTTCCAGGTAAACCTCCGATACTCTAGGTACACCTCTGACACTCGCAAGGTACACCTCCTGACACTCCTAGGTATTCCTCTGACTTGCTCCTGATACGTCTCTGACATACTCCCAGGTACACCTCAGACACTCCCTGGTACACCTCTGACACTCCCAGGTACACCTCTTTCACTTCCTGGTTCTCCTGACCTCCAGGTACACCTCAGGCACTCCCAGGCACACCTCTGGCACTGCCAGGTACACTGCTGGCTTTGCCAGGTACACCTCCTGACCTCCCATGTACACCTCTGCACTCCCAGAGTACACCTCGGCACTCCCAGGTACTCCCCCAGCACTCCCTGGTACACCTGACACTCCCAGGTACACCTCCGACACTCCCAGGTACCTCTGGCCTCCCCAGTTATCCACCCGGCATTCCCTGCTTTTACCTCTGGCTTGCTCCCAGTACACGTCCAACACTCCCAGATACACCTCTGTTGCTCACAGGTATGTCTCTGGCCTCCCAGGTACACCTGTGGCCTCCCAAGTACCTCCGATACTCCCAAGGTACACCTCTGACACTCCCAGGTACACCTCTGACACTCCTAGGTACTCCTCTGTCACTCCTGATACCTCTAACACTCCCAGGTGCACCGCTGACACTCCCAGGTACACCGCTGACACTGCCAGGTACACCTCAGACACTGCCAGGTACACCTCAGACACTCCCAGTGCCTCAGGCACTCCAAGGTGCACCACTGACACTCAAGGCACACCTCTGGCACTCCCAGGTGCACATCAGACACTCCCAGGTACACCGCCCCAAGCACTCCCAGGTACACCTCCTGACCTCCCTAAGTGCAACTCTGACACTCTCAGGTACACCTCCGACACTCCCAGGAACACCTCCGACGCTCCCAGGTACACTTCTTACACTCCAGGTACACCGCTGACACTCCCAGGTACACCTCTGACATTCCCAAGGCACACCTCTGGCCTCCCAGGTACACCCTCAGACACTCCCAGGTACCGCTGATGCTCCCTGGTACCTCTGGCACTCCCAGGTACAACTCTGACACTCCCAGGGCACACCTCCGACACTCCCAGGTACACCTCCGACTTGCTCCATGTACACTTCTCACACTCCCCAGGTACACCTCCGACACTCCCAGGTACAACTCCACACTCCCAGGTAAACCTCCGATACTCCTAGGTACACCCCTCTGTGCTCCAGGTACACCTCCCAGCACTCCTGAGGCATTCCTCTGACACTCCTACGTGTCTCCTGATACTCCCAGGTACACCTCAGGCACTCCCAGTACACTTCTTTCACTCTCTGGTTCTCCCCTGACCTCCCTGGTACCTCAGACACTCCCAGGTACACCTCAGTACTCCCATTACACCTCTGACCTCCCAGGTACACCTCCAGGCACTCATGGTACACTTCTCCCACACCTCCCAGGTACACCTCTCACCTCCCAGGCCTCCTGTGACACTCCCAGGCACCTCTGACATTTCCCAGGTACTCCCGTGGCTCCTGGGTACCCCTGGCCTCCCAGGTACACCTCCCGACACTCCCAGGTACACCTCTGGCCTCCCAAGTTTCTCCACTGACATTCCTGGTACACCTCTGAAGGCACTCCCAGGTACACGTCCCAACACTCCCAGGCCCACCTCTGACACTACCAGGTACATCCTCTGACACTCCCAGGTGCACCTCTGACACTCCCAGGTACACCTGTGACACTCCGGCCTCCGATACTTCCACCTCCTTGCTCCTACGTACTCCTCTGTCATTCCTGATACACCTCTGCCTCCCAGGTGAACATGTGCTCCCAGGCACCCCTTGACACTGCCAGGTACACCTCAGACACTGCCAGGTACACCTCCAGGCACTGCCAGGTACACCTCAGACACTGCCAGGTACACCTCAGAGCACTCCCAGGTACACCACTTCCAGCCTCCCAGGTACATCTCACTCCCACGTGCTCTCCTTCACTCCCCATGTGCCCACCTCCGACACGCAGAGTACACTTCCGACACTCCCATGTACCTTCTCACACTCCCAGGTACACCCCTCCGACACTCCCGGTTACAACTCCGACACTCCAGGTAAACCTCCGATAATCCTAGGCCTCTGACACTCCTCGTGCACATCTCTGACACTCCCAGGCACACCTCTGACACCCCAGGTACACCTCTGACACCCCCAGGTACACCCTCTGACACCCCAGGTACACCTCTGACACTCCCAGGTACACCTCTGACACTCCCAGGTACACCTCAGACACTCCCAGGTACACCCCAGACACTCCCAGGTACACCCCTGACACTCCCAGGTACTCCCCTGACACTCCCAGGTACTCCACTGACACTCCCTGGTACACCCCTGACACCTCCAGGTATTCCTCTGGCACTCCCTGGTACACCTCCGACACTCCCATGTACAGCTCTGACACTAAAAGGTACACCTCATTCACACTCTGGTACACCTCAGACACTCACATGTACACCTCTGACACTCCCAGGTACACCTCTGACACTCCCAGGTACTCCACTGACACTCCCTGGTAAACCTCTGATACTCCCAGGTACACCTCTGACAATCCCAGGCACACCTCTGACACTCCCAGGTACATCACTGACACTACCAGGTACACCTCTGACACTCCCAGGTTCTCCTTTGACGCTCCCAGGTACTCCACTGACAGTCCCAGGTACACCTCTGACACTTCTAGGTACACCTCTGACACTCCCAGGTACACCGCTGACACTGCCAGGTACACCTCTGACACTCCCAGGTACACCTCCGACACTCCCAGGTACACCCCTGACACTCCCAGGTTACACCTCAGACACTCCCAGGTACACCTCAGACACTCCCAGGTACACCGCTGACACTCCCAGGTACACCTCTGACACTCCCAGGTACACATCTGAATCTCGCAGGTACACCTCCGACACTCCCAGGTTCACCTCCGACACTCCCAGGTACACTTCTCACACTCCCAGGTACACCCCTGACACTCCCAGGTACACCTCTAATACTCCCAGGTACACCTCTGACACTCCCAGGTACTCCACTGACATTCCCTGGTACACCTATGACACTCCCAGGTACACCTCTGACACTCCCAGGTACACCACTGACACTCCCAGGTATACCTCTGATACTCCCAGGTATACCTCTGACACTCCCAGTTACACCTCTGACACTCCCAGTTACACCCCTGACACTCACACGTACACCCCTGACACTCGCAGACACACCTCTGATACTCCCAGGTACACCTCTGACACTCCCAGGTACACCTCCGACACTCCCAGGTACACCTCTCATACTCCCAGGTACACCTCCGATAGTCCCAGGCACACATCCGACACTCCCATGTACACCTCCGACACTCCCAGATACTCCACTGACACTCCCTGGTACACCTCTGACACTCCCAGGTATACCTCTGACACTCCCAGGTACACCTCAGACACTCCCAGGTACACCACTGACACTCCCAGGTACACCACTGACACTCCCAGGTACTCCACTGACACTCCCTGGTACACCCCTTTTACTCCCAGGTACACCTCTGACACTCCCAGGTACACCCCAGACACTCCCAGTTACACCCCTACACCCCTAACACTCCCAGTTACACCCCTGACACTTCCAGGTACACCCGACACTCCCAGGTACACCTTTGACTCTCCCAGGTACACCTCCGACACTTCCAGGTACACTTCTCACACTCACAGGTACACTTCTCACACTCCCAGGTACACCTCTGACACTCCCAGGTACACCTCTAATACTCCCAGGTACTCCTCTGATACTCCCAGGTACTCCACTGACATTCTCTGGTACACCTCTGACACTCCCAGGTACACCTCTGACACTCCCAGGTACACCTCCGGCACTCCCAGGTACACCTCTAACTCCCCAAGTACCTCCTGAGCACTCCCAGGTACACCTCTGACACTCCCAGGTACACCTCTGACACTCCCAGGTACCTCTGATACTCCCAGGTACTCCTCTGACCTCCCTGGTGCCTCTGGCCTCCTGGTACACCTCTGACACTCCCAGGTACTCTGGCCTCCCTGGTACACCTCCCAACCTCCCAGGTACACCTCTGATACTCCAGGTACACCTCCCGATACTCCCAGGTACACCTCTGATACTCCCAGGTACACCTCCGATACTCCCAGGTACACCTCCAATACTCCCAGATACACCTCAGACACTCCGTGGTTTACCCCTGACACTCCCTGGTTCACCTCTGACACTCCCTGGTACACCTCTGACACTCCCAGGTACACCTCTGACCTCCTAGGTATTCTCTGACCTCCTGATAAATCTCTGACACTCCCAGGTACACCTCAGACACTCCAGGTACACCTGCTTGCTCCCAGGCCACCTCTGACACTCCCAGGTACCTCAGACACTCCCAGGTACAACTCAGACACTCCCAGGTACACCTCTGACACTCCCAGGTACACCTCAGACAATCCCAGGTACCTCTGACACTCCCAGGTACACCTCCAGACAATCCCAGGTACACCGCAGACACTCCCAGGTACACCTTGAACACTCCCAGGCACACCTCTGACACTGCCAGGTACACTGCTGACACTGCCAGGTACACCTCTGACACTCCGCAACACCTCTGACACTCCCAGGTACCTCTGACACTCCCAGGTACTCACCTGACCCTCCCTGGTACACCCCTGACACTCCCAGGTACACCTCCGACACTCCCAGGTACACCTCTGACACTCCCAAGTTATCCACTGACATTCCTGCTTTGCCTCTGACACTCCCAGGTACACGTCCAACACCCCAGATACCTCTGACACTCCTGGGTATGTCTCCGACACTCCCAGGTACACCTGTGACACTCCCAAGTACACCTCCGATACTCCCAGGTACACCTCCTGACCTCCCAGGTACACCTCCTGACACTCCTAGGTGTCCTCTGTCACTCCCTGATACCTCTCCACTCCCAGGTACTGCCCAGCTCCCACCGCCCACCACTGCCAGTTACCTCAGACACTGCCAGGTACCTCAGACACTCCCAGGTACACCTCAGACACTCCAGGTGCACCACTGACACTCCCAGGCATACCTCTGACACTCCAGGTGCACCTCAGACACTCCCAAGTTCTCCACTGACATTCCTGGTACACCTCTGACCTCCCAGGTACACGTCCATACTCCCAGATACACCTCTGACACTCCAGGTACATCTGACCTCCCAGGTACCTCTGACCTCCCAGGTTCCTGTGACCTCCAGGTACACCTCCGATACTTCCAGGTACACCTCTGACGCTCCTAGGTACTCCTCTGTCACTCCCTGATACACCTCTAACACTCCCAGGTGAACCGCTGACACTCCCAGGTACCCCGCTGACACTGCCAGGTACACCTCAGACACTGCCAGGTACACCTCAGACACTGCCAGGTACACCTCAGACACTGCCAGGTACACCTCAGACACTCCCAGGTACCATGACACTCCCAGGTACATCTCTGGCACTCCCTGCTCATCTTCCTCCCTAGGTACACCTCCGACACACCCAGGTACACCTCCGACACTCCCATGTACACTTCTCACACTCCCAGGTACACCTCCGACACTCCCAGTTACAACTCCGACACTCCTAGGTAAACCTCCGATAATCCTAGGAACACCTCTGACACTCCCAGGTACACCTTTCACACTCCTAGGTATTCCTCTGACACTCCCTCGTACATCTCTGATACTCCCAGGTACACCTCAGACACTCCCTGGGTACACCTCTCACACTCCCAGGTACCTCTCCACTCCCAGGTACACCTCAGACACTCCCAGGTACACCGCTGACCTCCCAGGTACACCTCTGACACTCCCAGGTACACGTCCAACACTCCCAGATACCTCTGACACTCCCAGGTACATCTCTGTCACTCCCAGGTACCTCTGACACTCCCAGGTACACCTGTGACCCTCCCAGGTACACCTCTGACACACCCAGGTATACCTCCGACACTCCCAGGTACAACCCCGACATTCCCAGGTAAACCTCCGATACTCCTAGGTACACCTCTGACACTCGCAGGTACACCTCTGACACTCCTAGGTATTCCTCTGACACTCCTGATAAATCTCTGACACTCCCAGGTACACCTCAGAACCTCCTGGTACCTCTGACACTCCCAGGTACACCTCTTTCCTTCCTGGTTCTCCCCTGACCTCCAGGTACACCTCAGACCTCCCAGGTACAACTCAGACACTCCAGGTACACCTCTGACCTCCCAGGTACACCTCAGACAATCCAGGTACACCAGACACTCCCAGGTACACCTTAGACACTCCCAGGCACACCTCTGACACTGCCAGGTACACTGACACTGCCAGGTAAACCTCGAACTCATGTACACCTCTGACACTCCCAGGTACCTCTGACACTCCCAGGTACTCCACTGACACTCCTGGTACACCCCTGACACTCCCAGGTACCTCCGACACTCCCAGGTACACCTCTGACACCCCCAAGTTATCCACTGACATTCCCTGGCCACCTCTGACACTCCCAGGTACGTCCAACACTCCCAGATACACCTCCTGACACTCCAGGTATATCTCTGACACTCCCAGGCACACCTGTGACACTCCCAAATGCCACCTCCGATACTCCCAGGTACACCTCTGACACTCCCAGGCACCTCTGACACTCCTAGGTACTCCTCTGTCACTCCCTGATACACCTCTAACACTCCCAGGTGCACCGCTGACACTCCCAGGTACACTGACACTGCCAGTTACACCTCAGACACTGCCAGGTACACCTCAGACACTCCCAGGTACCTCAGACACTCCAGGTGCACTGACACTCCCAGGCACACCTCCTGACACTCCCAGGTGCACCTCAGACACTCCCAGGCACACCTGACCTCCCAGGTACACCTCTCACCTCCCTAAAATCCACTGACACTCCAGGTCCACCTCCGACACTCCCAGGAACACCTCCGACGCTCCCAGGTACACTTCTTACACTCCCAGGTACACCTCCGACACTCCCAGGTACACCTCCGACACTCCTAGGTACACTTTTGACACTCCCAGGTACACCTCTGACACTCCAAGGAACACCTCTAACAGTCCCAGGTACTCCACTGACATTCCTGTACACCACTGACACTCCTAAGTACAACTCTGACACTCCCAGGTACACCTCCGACACTCCCAGGAACACCTCCGACGCTCCCAGTTACTTCTCCACGCCCAGGTACACCTCTTACCTCCCTAGGTACTCCTCTGTCACTCCTGATACGTCTAACACTCCCAGGTACACCGCCGGCCTCCCAGGTTACACCGCTGGCACTGTCCAGGTACACCTCAGACACTGCCAGTGCTTGAGACTCCCAAGGTGCACCTCTGACACTCCCAAGTGCCTCTGTCAGGCACACGTCTGACACTCCAGGCACACCTCAGACACTCCCAGGTACACCGCTGACCTCCCAGGTACACCTCTGACCTCCCAAGTACACCTCTGACACTCCCAGGACCACTCTGACACTCGGGCACCTCCGACACTCCCAGGTACACTTCTACACTCCCAGGTACACCTTTCACACTCCAAGTTACACCTCTCACACTCCCAGGTACTCTGCAGACACTCCCTGGTACTTCTCTGATACTCCAAGGTAAACTCAGACACTCCCGGCACACCTCTGACACTCCCAGGTACACTTCTTACACTCCCAGGCACCTTCACACTCAAGGTACACCTCTGACACTCCCAGGTACACTGACACTGGGCACACCTTTGACACTCATGTACACCTCCGACACTCCAGGTACACCTGGCCTCCCAGGTACTCCACTGACATCCCTGGTACACCCTGGCCTCCCAGGTACTCCCCAGACACTCCCAGGCACACCCCAGACACTCCAGGTACCTTCTCACCTCACAAGTACCTCCGACACTCCCAGGTACACCTCTGACCTCCCAGGTACACCTGTGACACTCCCAGGTACACCTCCGATACTCCCAGGTACACCTCTGACACTCCCTGGTACACCTCTGACACTCCTAGGTACTCCTCCGTCCTCCCTGATACACCTCTAACACTCCCAGGTGCACCGCTGACGCAACCAGGTACACCACGCTGCTCCCAGGTACACCTCTGACACTCCCAGCTACACCTCAGACACTGCCAGGTACACCTGAGACACTCTCAGGTACCTCAGATCTGCTCAAAGTGCACCTCTGACCTCCCAGGTACACCTCTGACACTCCCAGGTACACCTCAGACACTCCCAGGTACACCGTGACACTCCAGGCACACCTCTGACACTCCCCAAGTACACCTCTGACACTCCCAGGTACACCTCTGACACTCCCAGCTACACCTCGGACCTGCCAGGTACACCTGAGACACTCCAGGTACACCTCAGACACTCCAAGGTGCACCTCGACACTCAAGTGCATCTCTGACCTCCCAGGTACTCCTCTGACACTCTTTGGTTCACCTCTGAGACTCCCAGGAACACCTCTGACACTCCTGGTACCTCCGATATTCCCAGTACACCTCCGATATTCCCAGGTACACCTCCGATACTCCCAGGTACCTTTGAGACTCCCAGGTACTTCACTGACACTCTGGTATACCTCTGACATTCCCAGGTACTCCTCTGACACTCCAAGTACACCTCTGATACTCCCAGGTACCTCTGACACTCCCAGGTACACGTCCAACACTCCCAGAAACACCTCTGACATCCGTGTGACACCTCCGACACTCCCAGGTACACCCCTGACACTCCAAGGAACTCCACTGACACTCCTGCTACCCCTGACCTCCCAGGCCTCCTGACCTCCCAGGTACCTCTGACACTCAGGGTACACCTCAAACACTCCCAGGTACACCCCAGACACTCATGAGTACCCCAGACACTCCCTGGTACATTCTCACACTCTGAAATGCCTCGGACACTCCCCAGGTACCTCTGACACTCCCAGGTACACCTCTGACACTCCCAGGTACACCTCTGACCTCCCAGGTACACCTCTGAAACTCCCAGGTACACCTCTGACACTCCCAGGTACTCACTGACATTCCCTGGTACACCTCTGACACTCCCAGGAACACGTCCTCCCAGATACACCACTGACACTCCCAGGTACATCTCTGAAACTGCCAGGTACACCTCTGACACTCCCAGGTACACCTCTGACACTCCCAGGTACACCTCCGATACTCCCAGGTACACCTCTGACACTCCCTGGTACACCTCCATTCCAGGTACACCTCCAATATTCCCAGGTACACCTCCGATACTCCAGGTACACCTTTGAGACTCCCAGGTACTTCACTGACACTCCCTGGTATACCTCTGACATTCCCAGGTACTCCTCTGACCTCCCAGGTACCTCTGACTCACCCAGGCACAGCCCACTGCAGGTACACCTCAGACACTTCCAGGTACACCTCAGACACTGCCAGGTACACTGAACCTGCCAGGTACACCTCAGACACTCCCAGGTACACCTCCGATAATCCTAGGAACACCTCTGACACTCCCAGGTACACCTCCTCACACTCTTAGTATTCCTCTGACACTCCTCGTACATCTCTGAAACTCCCAGGTACACCTCAGACACTCCCAGGTACACCTCCAGACACTCCCAGGTACACCTCAGACACTCCCAGGTACACCTCTGACACTCCCAGGTACCTCAGACACTCCCAGGTACCTCTCACACTCCCAGGTACCCTCAGACACTCCCAGGCACACCGCTGACACTCCCAGGTACACCACTGACACTCCCAGGCACACGTCCAACACTCCCAGATACACCTCCTGACACTCCCAGGTACATCTCTGTCACTCCCAGGTACATCTCTGACACTCCAGGTACCTGTGACACTCCAGGTACACCTCTGACACTCCCAGGAATACCTCCGACACTCTCGGTGCCCAAACCTCCCAGTTAAACCTCCGATACTCCCTAGGTATTCCTCTGACACTCCCTGATAAATCTCTGACCTCCCAGGTACACCTCAGACACTGCCTGGTACACCTCTGACACTCCCAGGTACACCTCTTCACTTCCTGGTTCTCCCTGACACCCCAGGCACACCTCAGACACTCCCAGCACCTCAGACACTCCCAGGCACACCTGACACCCGCACACCCAGACACTCCCAGGCACACCGCAGACACTGAACACCTAGGACACTCCCAGAACACCTCTGACACTGCCAGGCACACCTCTGACACTCCAAGCACACCTCTGACACCCCAGGCACACCCTGACACCCACTGACACCCATGGCACACCCCTGACACTCCCAGGTACACCTGACACTCCCAGGCACACCTCTGACACTCCCAAGTTATCCACTGACATTCCCTGCACACCTCTGACACTCCCAGGTACACGTCAGACACCCTAGGTACACCTCACACCCCAGGCACACCTCACACTCCCAGGTACACCCCAGACACTCCCAGGCACACCGCCACTCCCAGCATATCTCTGACACTCCCAGGCACACCCAGACACTCCCAAGCACACCTCCGATACCCCAGGTACACCCTGACACTCAGGCACACCTCTGACACCTAGGTACCTCTGTCACCTCGATACACCCTAACACTCCGGTGCACCGCTGACACTCCCCAGGTACACTGCTGACACCAAGAGGCACACCTCAGACACCCAGGCACACCAGACACCCCAGGCACACCTCAGACACTCCAAGGTGCACCACTGACACTCCCAGGCACACCTCTGACACCCCAGGTGCACCCTCAGACACCCCAGGCACACCGCTGACACCCCAGGCACACCTCTGACACCCCAGGCACACCTCAGACACCCCAGGCACACCCCAGACACCCCAGGCACACCTCTCACACTCCCAGGCACACCTCCGACACTACCAGGCACACCTCTGACACCTGGCACACTGACACTCCCCAGGTACACCTCTGACACCCCAGGTCCACCTATGAACCCGAGGCCACCTCCGACACTCCCAGCCACACTCCCACGTACACCTGACACCCCAGGCACACCTCTGACACCCCAGGCACACCTATGAAACTCCAAGGTACACCTCTGACACCCCAGGCACATATGACACTCCCAAGTGCTCCACTGACATTCCATGGTACACCTCCGACACCCCAGGTACACCTTTGACACTCCCAGGTACACAATCGATATTCCCAGGTACACTCCGATATTCCCAGGTACACCTCTGATACCTCAGGTACACCTTGAGACTCCCAGGTACCCACTGACACTCCCTGGCACACCTCTGACACTCTCAGGTACACCTCCGATATTCCCAGGTACACCTGATATTCCCAGGTACACCTCCGATACTCCCGGTCACACCTTTGAGGCTCTCAGGTACTTCACTGACACTCCCTGGCATACCTCTGACATTCCCAGGTACCCTCTGACACACCCAGGTACACATTCTGATACCCCAGGTACACCTCTGACACCCGGTCCCACTGACACCCCAGGCACTGACACTCCACAGGTAACTCCGATACCCTAGGGCAACCTCTGAAACCCCAGGTACACCTCTCACACCCCAGGTATTCCTATGACACCCCTGGCACACCTCTGACACCCCAGGTACACCCTCAGACACTCCCAGGTACACCTCTGACACTCCGGCACACCTTGACACTCCAGGTACATCTATGAAACCCAAGGTACACTGACACTCTCAAGGCTTCCACACTCTCACGCACACCTGACACTCCCAGGTACACCTCTGACACTCGCAACCTATGAAACCCAAGGTACACCTCTGACACTCCCAGGCACACCTCTGACACCCCCAAGTGCTCCACTGACATTCCATGAGCACCTCTGACACTCCCAGTTACACGTCCGACACTCCCAGGTACATCTTGACACCCTAGGCACACCTCTAACACTGCCAGGTACACCTCTGACAATCCCAGGCACTGTGACACTCCCAAGCACACCTCCGACACCCCAGGCACCTTGACACCAGTACACAATCGATATTCCCAGGCACACTGACACTCCCCAGGCACACCTCTGACACCCCAGGCACTCCACAGACACTCCCCTGGCACACCCCTGACACTCCCAGGTACACCTCTGACACTCCCAGGCACACCGCAGACACCCCAGGTTCACTTCACACTCCCAGGCACACCCTTCTGACACCCTAGGTAGTCCTCTGTCACTCCTGACACTCTAACACTCCCCAGGCACACCGCTGACACTCCAGCCACCGCTGACACTGCCAGGTACACTTCAGACACTACCAGGTACACCTCCGACACTCCCAGGTACACCTCTGACACTCCCCAGGTAGACCTCAGACACTCCCTGGTACACCCCTGACACCCCAGGTACACCTCTGACACCCCAGGCACACCTCTGACACTCCCGGCACAGCCCAGACACCCCAGGCACACCTCTGACACCCCAGGCACACTTCACACTCCCAGGCACACCTCCGACACTACCAGGTAAACCTCTGACACTCCCAGGCACACCTCTGACACTCCCAGGCAGACCCCACCCCCTGCACACCCCTGACACCTCCAGGCACACCTCTGACACTCCCCAGGCACACCTCTGACACTTCCTGGCCACCCTGACACTCCCCAGGCACATCTCTGACACTCCCCAGGCACACCTATGAAACCCAAGGCACACCTCCGACACCCCAGGTACACCTCCACACTCCCACGCACACCTCCGACACTCCCAGATACACCTCTGACACCAGGCACACCCATGAACCCAAGGCACACCGCTGACACCCCAGCACACCCTGACACTCCCCAGGTACACCTCTCTGACACTCCCAAGTGCTCCACTGACATTCCATGGTACACCCTGACACTCCCAGGCACACAATCGATATTCCCAGGCCAACTCTGATATTCCCTGGTACTTGATACTCCCAGGCACATTCTCCCCAGTACTCCACTGACACCCCTGGTACACCCCTGACACTCAGGCTCTCTCCAATATTCGTAGGTACACCTCCGATATTCCCAGGTACACCTCCGATACTCCCAGGCACACCTTGAGACTCTCAGGTACTTCACTGACACTCTGCATACTCTGATCCCCAGGTATTCCTCTGACACCCCAGGTACACATTCTGATACCCCAGTACACCTCTGACACTCCCAGGTCCGCCTCCGACACTCCCAGGTACAACCTGACACCCCAGGTAAACTTCCGATAGGTATAACTCTGACACTCCAGGCACACCCCACACCCCTAGGCATTCCTCTGACACCCTGGCACCTCTGACACTTCTAGGCACACCTCAGACACCCCTGGTACACCTCTGACACTCCCCAGGCACACCTCACTTCTGGTTCTCCTCTGACACCCCAGGCCCTCAGACACTCCCAGGCACACTCAGAAACCCCAGGCACCTCTGACACCCCACCAGAAACTCTAGTTTCACCTCACGCAGGCACACCTCCCACACTCCCAGGCACTCCTGCACCCCTGGTATTTCTCTGACACCCCAGGTACTCCATGACACCCCAGGCACACCAGACACTCTCAGGTACACCCCAGACACTTCCAGGTACACCTCCGACACTCCCAGGCACACCGCTGGCACCTCTGGTACACCCTCTGGCACCCCAGGCACACCTCTGACATTCCCAGGCACACCTCTGACACTCCCCAGGTACACCTCTGACATTCCCAGGCACACCCTCTGACACTCCCAGGTACACCCTGACAATCCCAGGTACTCCACTGACATTCCCTGGTATACCTCTGACACTCGGTACACGTCCGACACTCCCAGATACACTTCTGACATTCCCAGGCACCTCTGACACCCCAGTACACGTCCGACTCCCAGATACACTTCTGACATTCCCAGGTACACCTCTGACACTCGCACACCTCTGACACTCCCAGGTACTCCACTGACATTCCCTGGTACACCTCTGACACTCCCAGGTACACGTCCGACACTCCCAGATACACCTCTGAATCTCCCAATACACCTCTGACACTCCCAGGTACTCCTCTGACACTCCCAGGAACCCACTGACACTCACTGGTACACCCCTGAATCCCAGGTGCACCTCCTGACACTGAGGTACCTCTGTCACTCTCTGATACACTTCACACTCCCAGGTACACCTCTGACACTCCCAGGTACACCTATGAAACCCAAGGTACACCACACCCCAGGTACACCTCTGACACTCCCAAGTGCTCCACTGACATTCCATGGTACACCTCTGACACTCCCGTTACACGTCCGACACTCCCAGATACACCTCTGACACTCCCATCTCGACACCCTAGGCACCCCAACACTGCCAGGTACACCTCTGACAATCCCAGGTACTACTGTGACACCCTAGCACACCTCCAATCCCAGGCACACCTTGACACCCAGGTACACAATCGATATTCCCAGGCACACCTCTGACACTCCCAGGTACACCTCTGACACTCCCAGGTACCCACAGACACTCCCTGGTACACCCCTGACACCCCAGGCACACCTCTGACACCCCAGGCACACCGCAGAAACTCCCAGGTACACTTCAAACACTCCCAGGTACACCTCTGACACTCCTAGGTAGTCCTCTGTCACTCCCTGATACACCTCTAACACTCTCAGGTACACCGCTGACACTCCCAGGTACACCGCTGACACTACCAGGCACACCTCAGACACTGCCAGGTACACCTCAGACACTCCCAGGTACACTTCAGACACTCCCCAGGCAGACCCCCAGACACCCCCTGGTACACCCCCTGACACTCCCAGGCACACCTCTGACACCCCAGGCACACCTCTGACACCCAGGTACACCTCTGACACCCCTGGTACAGCCTGACAACCCCAGGCACACCTCTGACACTCCCCAGGCACACTTCTCACACTCCCAGGCACACCTTCGACACCCCAGGCAGACCTCAGACACTCCCCACACCCCCTGACACCCAGGCACACACCTCTGACACTCCCAGGTACACCTCTGACACTTCCCGGTACACCTCTGACACTCCCAGGTACATCTCTGACACTCCCAGGTAAACCTATGAAACTCCAAGGTACACCTCCGACACTCCCAGGTACACTTCTCACACTCCCACGTACACCTCCGACACTCCCAGATACACCTCTGACACTCCCAGGTACACCTATGAAACTCCAAGGTACACCGCTGACACTCCCAGGTACACCTCTGACACTCCCAGGTACACCTCTGACACTCCGAAGTGCTCCACTGACATTCCATGGTACACCTCTGACACTCCCAGGTACACAATCGATATTCCCAGGTACACCTCCGATATTCCCAGGTACACCTCTGATACTCCCGGTACACCTTTGAGACTCCCAGGTACTCCACTGACACTCCCTGGTACACCTCTGACACTCCCAGGTACACCTCCGATATTCGTAGGTACACCTCCGATATTCGTAGGTACACCTCCGATATTCCCAGGTACACCTTCGATACTCCCAGGTACACCTTTGAGACTCTCAGGTACTTCACTGACACTCCCTGGTATACCTCTGACATTCCCAGGTACTCCTCTGACACTCCCAGGTACACATTCTGATACTCCCAGGTACACATTCTGATACTCCCAGGTACACCTCTGACACTCCCAGGCATCCTCTGTCACCTCTGATACACCTCACACTCCCAGGCACACCCTGACACTCTAGGGACTCTGTCACCCCAGGCACACCGCAGACACCCAGGCACACTTCTCACACTCCGGCACACCTCTGACACCCTAGGCACCTCTGTCACCCCTGATACACCCCAACACTCCCCAGGCACACCGCTGACACCCCAGGCACACCGCTGTGACACTGCCAGGCACACTTCAGACACTACCAGGCACACCTGACACCCCAGGTACACCTCTGACACTCCCCAGGTAGACTCAGACACTCCCTGTACACCCCTGACACCCCAGGTACACCTCTGACACCCCAGGCACACCTCTGACACTCCCTGGCACAGCTCAGACACTCCCCAGGCACACCTCTGACACCCCCAGGTACACTTCCACACTCCCCACACACCTCAGACACCAGGCACACCTCTGACACTCCCTGGCACACCTCTGACACTCCCAGGTACATCTCTGACACTCCCCAGGCACACCCATGAAACCTGTACACCTGACACTCCCAGGTACACTCCTCACACTCCCAAGTACACCTCCGATATTCCCAGGTACACTGATACTCCCAGGTCACCTTTGAGACTCTCAGGTACTTCACTGACACCCTGCATACCTCTGACATTCCGTACTCCTTCAACAGGCACATTCTGATACTCCCAGGTACACCTCTGACACTCCCAAGTCCGCCTCCGACACCCCAGGTACAACTCCGACACTTCCAGGTAAACGTCCGATACTCCTAGGTACAACTCTGACACCCCCAGGCACACCTCTCTCACACTCCCAGGCTATTCCTCTGACACCCCTGGCACACCTCTGACACTTCTAGGTACACCTCAAACACTCCCTGGTACACCCTTGACACCCCAGGCACACCTCTTCATTCCCTGGTTCTCCTCTGACACCCCAGGCACACCCCAGACACTCCCCAGGCACACCCTCAGAAACCCCAGGCACACCTCTGACACTCCTTGCACACCCCAGACACTCTAGTTTCACCTCTCACACCTGCAGGTACACCTCTCACACCCCAGGCACTCCTGTGACACTCCCTGGTATTTCACACCCCAGTACCCGACACCCCAGGCACACCAGACACCCCAGGCACACCCCCAGACACCCCAGGCACACCTCCGACACTCCCAGGTACACCACGGACACTCTGGTACACCTCTGGCACTCCCAGGTACACCTCTGACATTCCCAGGTACACCTCTGACACCCCAGGTACACTGACATTCCCAGGTACACCTCTGACAATCCCAGGTACTCCACTGACATTCCCTGGTGTACCTCTGCCACTCCCAGGTACACGTCCGACACTCCCAGATACACTCTGACATTCCCAGGTACACCTCTGACACTCCCAGGTACACGTCCGACACTCCCAGATACACTTGACATTCCCAGGTACACCTCTGACACGCCCAGGCACACCTCTGACACTCCCAGGTACTCCACTGACATTCCCCTGGTACACCTCTGACACTCCCAGGCACACGTCCGCCACCCCAGATACACCTCTGACTCTCCCAGATACACCTTGACACTCCCAGGCACTCTCCTGACTCCCAGCACCACTGACACCACTGGTACACCCCTGACCCCAGGTACACCCTGACACCGGAGGACTCCTCTGTCACTCCCTGATACACCCTCCACACCCCAGTACACCTCTGACACTCCCAGGCACCCTCTGTCACCCCTGACACCCCACCCCAGGCACACCGCGACACTCCAGGCACACTGCTGACACAGCCAGGCACACCTCAGACACTGCCAGGCACACCTCAGACACTGCCAGGCACACCTCAGACACTCCCCAGGCACACCTCAGACACCCAAGCACCACCTAGTACCTCTGACACCCCAGGCACACCTCTGACACCCAGGTACACCTCAGACACTCCCATGTACACCGCTGACACTCCCAGGTACACCTCTGACACTCCCAAGTACACCTCTGACACTCCCGGGTACACCTCCGACACTCCAGGTACACCTCCGACATCCCAGGTACACTTTACACTCCCAGTACACCTCCGACACTCCAGGTACACCTCTGACACTCCCAGGCACACCTCCAACACTCTCAGGTACACCTCTCTGACACTTAGGCACGCACACCTCTGACACTCCCAGGTACTCGCTGACACTGCCAGGCACACCTCTGACACTTCCAGGCACACCTCTGACACTCCCAGGAACACCGCTGAAACTCCAGGTACACTCCTCACACTCCCAGGTACACCTCCGACACCCAGGTACACCTCTGACACCCCAGGTACACCTCTGACACTCCTGGTACACCTCCGACACCCAGGTACACCTCTGACACTCCCAGGTACACCTCTGACACTCCAGGTACATCTGACACACTCCAAGGTACACCTCTGACTGCCAGGTACACACTCTGAAAATCCCAGGTACTTGTTACATTCCCAGGCTACCTCCGACACTAGGTACACCTCTGGACACTAGGTACACTCCGATATTCCCAGGTACACCCCGATATTCCCAGGTACCCCTCGATACTCCCAGGTACACCTCCGAGACTCCGGTACTCACTGACACTCCCTGGTATTCCTCTGACATTCCTGCACACCTCTGACACCCTGGCACACCTCTGATACTCCCAGGTACACTTCTCACACTCCAGGTGCACACCTCCGACACTGCCAAGTACACCTCCTGACACCCAGGCAACTTCTTACACTCTCAGGTACACCTCTGACACTCCCATGTCACACCTCTGACACCCCAAGTACTCCACAGATATCCCTGGTACACCTCTGACACTCCCAGGTACACCGCTGACACTGCCAGGTACTCCTCTGACACCCATGTACACCTCCGATACTCCCAGGTACACCCCTTGACGCTCCCCAGGCACCCAGACACTCCCTGGTGCCACCTCTGACACTCCCAGGTACTCCGCTGACACACTGCCAGGTACACCTCTGACACTTCCAGGGACACCTCTGACACCCAGGTCCACCGCTGGAACTCCAGGGTACACCTCACACTCCCAGGCACACCTCCGACACCCTAGGTACACCTCTCTGGACACTTCCAGGTCACACCTCTGACAATCCCTGGTACACCTCCGACACCCAGGTACACCTCTGACACTCCCAGGTACACCTCTGACACTCTCATTACCACTAACATTACCTGTAAACCTCTGACACCCTAGGTACTCCTTGTCACTCCCTGATACACCCCTAACACTCCCAGGTACTCCGCTGACACTGCCAGGTACACCTCTGACACTTCCAGGTACACCTCTGACACTCCCTACACCCGCTGACACTCCCAGGTACACCTCTGATACTCCCAGGTACACATCCGATACTCCCAGGTACACCTCTGACACTCCCAGGCACACCTTGACACTCCCAGGTACCCACTGACATTCCCTGGTACACCTCTGACACTCCTGCGTACACCGCTGACACTGCCAGGCCACCTCCGACTCCCTGGTACACCTCTGACACTCCCAGATACACCTCAGACACCCCCCTGGTACACCTCTGACACCCAGGTACATCTCTGACACTCCCAGGTACACCTCTGACACTTCCAGGTACAAATCTGACACCAAGGTACACCTCTGACTGCCAGGTACACCTCTGAAAATCCCAGGTACTCCTGTTACATTCCAGGTACACCTCCGACACTCCCAGGCCTCTGACACTCCCAGGTACACCTCCGATATTCCCAGTACACCTCCGATATTCCCAGGTACACCTCCGATCTCCCAGGTACACCTTCGGGACTCCCAGGTACTTCACTGACACTCCTGGTATTCTCTGACATTCCCAGGTACACCTCTGATACTCCCAGGTACCTTCTCACCTCCCAGTACACCTCCAGACACTGCCAAGTACCTCTGACACTCCCAGGTAAACTTCTTACCTCTCAGGTACACCTCTGACACTCCCAGGTACCTCTGACACTCCCAAGTACTCCACAGACATTCCTGGTACCTCTGACTCCAGGTACAACTCCGACACTCCCAGGTACACTTCTTCCTCCCAGGTACACCTCCGACACTACCAGGTACACCTCTGACCTCCCAGGAACACCTCCGACCTTCTCAGGTACACCTCTGACACTCCCAAGT
>NW_024747607.1:0-12764 GCF_018991925.1 Homarus americanus | reverse complement strand
GACAAAGACTAATACACCAAATAGCAGATGACGACGTTCAGTCCTTGTTCCCTGCCTCACACACTTCATACGGTCGAGGTTACCGTGTCTTCGTGAACCACATAGGCTATATACTGGACTGAGTACTGCGTTAAATAATCTAATGTTCTACTCTGTAAGCATGGGGTGCGGTGACCGGGTGGATATTGCGCTCGCCTTCTGTGAAGGAGTAACTAACCTTACAACTACGAAGTGATGGTATTCGTGTCCAGCCCCGCGTATGGTGTGCCTCATCGTGTACTTACAGAGGTTTAGTATACAGTGTCTGGGTTGCTCTTAATATATTATGAGCTCTAATTTTACTTTTCACTCAGTAAACAAAGTCCAAACTGGGATACATCTACAGCTTGCAACTACATTCACGCCACCACAGTTCCCACTCAGCTCACTACAACACCCTCGGTTTTTGTAATACACTACTTGGTCAAGAAGAACAGTGAGGACTTACTACCAATCCTGTTCACTGCTGAGCTTACTGACAAATGCTCAAACCAGTTTCTCGTATTTGTAAACATTAATTTAGAGCCTCCGGGTATTTTTAACACAAAGGTAATCTCTTTGTTGATGCTGGGCCTAATTCTACATTTTTTTTAGATATAATACTGATATATAATTATATTCTAGTGCTTCACCGACACCTAAGTAATCTTTTTTTGTTCTGAACAGCAAAACATCAACTCAGCAAGGGAATATTCTTCATTTAATAGCCAATGCATTGTTAAAAGAATGAATATTACAAAAATTTTCAGTTTATTCCTCAGTTCTTGGAGATATTACAACAAGTTGGCCTCGATTTACGATATAAAACCAAATTAGTAAATTTGACGTCTGAAGTGAACTCTCCAAATGCTTCGAAATGAGACTCCTTAATTATACAGACAAACATTTCGAAGAACATAATCGATTAACCAACAAGTATGTGAGAGTGTGTGTGTGTGTGTGTGTGTGTGTGTGTGTGTGTGTGTGTGTGTGTGTGTGTGTGTGGTGAATTTACCCGAACTGACACTAAAGTAACAATTGGCAAATAAGTAGTAAGTAATAATAAATAATAATTTATCAAAAGAGATATAATGAAGTAACACTGTATTTTCTTTGACACTCAGCAAGAAGGAAACAAAGAAAGACAAAGACAAACACTGTAACCTAATCTAGCCTAACCTAACCTAACCAAACCTCCAACCTTAGTGGTGAGTGGCACAACAAGGTACAAGCACTTCCTACTCCGACAGACTCGCAGACACGCGTGCAGGATGGCATACATACACAACACGCACGTACACGAGCACACACACACACACACACACACACATATGAAATAGTCCATCCGTCTGTATGAATAAGTCCGACACTTTCCCATACAGTGACACCCCCACCCCCCACCAAGTCATTGCCTGTTTTGGGCTCCACACATCGCCTCTACTCGTCCATCTGTCATCATTTCCTAGGCTTTTATATGTATGATCTTTGTCCTTTTTTCCTGGATGATTTTGTTGCATGATAAACATTCGAGTTTTTGTGTGTCTGATACTTGCCATTTTTTATATCAATATTTTTTATGTTGGGTTATAGTTAGCAAAATAATCGTATATATTCTATTAATCCCTTTAGAATAATGAATCCCTAGAGTATGTATGTATATATGTATGTATATATGTAGACTTATGCATATATACTATATATAAAATCGTATGGGGGTTCTTGGTACAACGTCATGTTTTCCCCTCAATGCAATATGCCGGGTCGGACGCTATAAAATAAGATGGAATTTTCTGGAGAAGTGCAGCCAGCGTGAGCATGTGACCCAGCATCTATCACCACCACCGCTGCTACTACTACTACTACTACTACTTTTGCTACGTGGCCTCCAGCCTCCCCCAATAGCCACACCTTCGCCGCCATTTATTTACCTTTATATTAAATATCCTAATACATAAGAAGCTATCCTATCTGTGTTAAATTAGTTGAGCCGCAGATCTATGCGGCATTCAGTGACTGTAACCTCATAGTCAATATCTGCAGCAGTTGTCGGAGTAGGGGCAGAAGCTCTCGTTCCCCTGAGGCAGAGCAAAGCCGACCGAAGGAGAGAGAAGGACAGTCGACATCTCATCCAGGCTGTGACATAACTTCTGGGCTGCTGCTTCTGTTCGGAGATCAGCTCCGCGAGTCTGGCGTAGAAACATCTTGCGCTTGGGCCCATCCCACCAGAGGTTGTGAACACTAGCGGAGTGAAGCTGCCTTGATCGACATTTTGAATTCTCTCCCCATATGCCCTTCTCTTGTCGTTCTCGTTCCTCCTATGTGCAGCATCGAGAGCTAGGTTACGGTGACCAACGGCCATGGGATCAAAAATCCTGATGTCGAAGAAGGCCTGCTGTCCTCATGTCCAGAATCCTCGAGCACCGACGTCCACACGGGCTTGCTTAGGATGTGTTTGAAGTCCTGTGTTGGAAGATCTCGCCATCCAGTGGAAGTTGAGGTTTAATTCTACTTAAGACGTCCCGGCAGATTTCCTTCAACAACATATTTGCTGTGAGATCCCTTACCCCTCGTCATGCCTCATGCATATGAAGCCCCCCTTCTTGCACACCATGGCGTGATCGCTATCATAGGAAGAGCCACACACGCATTGGGAGGGCAAACCATCTACTGGCCAACCGTACCTTAGAGCAATGGCATCTGTAAATTCTTGTTTGTTAAGGCTGAAACCATTTGCCCTTATCGGTAACGTAGTTAACCAGTTCGAGGCGCCCACCTCCTGCGCTATAGCTACTTTTTTTGTCAAATTTTCTGGAACATGCAAGCAATAGCGTTGCAACATGTCATTTTTGGCAGTGCTGCTGATCTGTTGTAATGACCCATGATCTTATTAACTTCTGCTGGTGTCCACTTCTGCTGCTGTATTCCTGGGGCTATTATTATGTGGTCAGTGAGGGCTGCCGTGAGCTAAGTGAATTTTGGATGTTCAGAGTCAAAGTAACTTCCTCTGGATTGCTAGTCCCATCCCTCCCAGTCTTGTGGAAGTGCAAGAAGTGTTCTTCTGCTCGGGTGTGAAGTCAGGTGTTTCACTAGTTTGGGAATGAACTTGGACCTGATTGCTTCTCTTTCCAAAGGGTGGTATGGAGGGTCCGATCTCAGGATGGTACGCATCAGTAGTTCCAACGATGCTTGACTCCAAGGTGAATGCTGCTGCTACCATTACTACTACTACTACTACTACTACTACTACTACTACTACTACTACTACCACGTCAACCATCTCACTACCACTATCATCAACATCATTATTACTACAACCATTACTGCCACCATTTCTAGAACTCATTACTACTATCACCACCATCACCACTATCATCACCACCACCTCTACCATTACTCTTATCACCACCACTACCACCACACACGAGAAAGGTGACACAATAATGTTAGAAAAATACTTGGAAAATGCAGTGAAAATTCAAGGATATATTGCAATGTGAAGACGAATTTTGTGGACGAGAATGTCTGAGAAATTGCTCACTTGTAATTTCACAGATAAAAAAGTTCTCAAAATCACGCAGGAATAAGGAAAATTTTTGAAAACTGAAACTGCATAAAAAACGTGAATAAACAGTGAAGATAATTGATTTCAAGACGTAACTTATAATAAAAAAATAAAAAAATATAGACATGAATTAATAAGAAAAAGTTAATAGGAATAAAACAATATCCCAAAGAGGAAACTACTAGACACGAGAGAGAGAGAGTGTAGTAGAAATAGTGTGGTGGTGCAGCCTCCTCTTAAGAAGATACCTATCGCTTTTTTTATGAGGTAGTATGACCCATCTCTCCTCTTTTGCCAAGATGGAATATTTTCACCAGAAAACCTAAGTCTTATATTATGATGTCACTGTGTATACTCAAGACCTTTCTCCCCTAAATATTGCTCCTCAAGACGTTTCTCCCCCAAATATTGCTCTTCAAGATCTTTTTCCTCAACATATTTCTCCCCAAGATCTTTCTCCATCAGATATATTTCGCCAGAATATTCCTCCTTATGACATGTCTCCCTGAGTAACCAAGACGAAGAATTTATGATGGTCCCGCCAGCGGCAACTCACTAATTAAAAATCCAGGTCTTTGATGCGAAGAATTAATATCAGTGAAGGTAAAAAATTTAATGATAAGATCCAATATTCCATTACTTTTAATATAGAGGATTTTAATATATCATGGACGAAAGTTTCCATATATCAGTTACTTATTATAATTACAGTTCTTTGATGGAAGGATTTAGGGAAGAAAAAAACAAATGTTGATCCCATGTCCGTTTGATTGCAGATTTTAATTACTCTCGTTTCATATATCTTTATATTTTTTGGGGGGGTGGGTGGGTGCGGGGTGGGGAGGGTTGTATTTGGTGTTTTGCAATACACAGGATGCTGGTGGGTGTATGTATGTCGCTCAGGGTACGTGTATCTGGCTGTGATGTGCACCACCAACTTCCCTCGCACTGTTTGAGTTGTCTTAAGCAAAGCCTCATTTGTCGAGAAGTTGTCAGGAAACTCAAACAATATTCATCAGAGAGGCAGCTGCATGACACACATAAAGGAGAGCACTTCACGAGGTAGGAGACACTTCAGGGGGCGACTCACGACCCTTGAAACACACTCTTCTTGGCCAGCCCTCCCCTAAAGAGTGTCTGGAATGGTACTTGGAGGACAGTCCACACGTATTTCGGGAGAGTATATGCAGTAGTGAGGCAGTTGGCTTCACACTCTAGCCTCACGTTCACAGTTGTAAAGCTCTTTAAAAAGTTAAGGTGAGATATTATGCTTCTCATTCATATAGATATTTGAGTGTGTGTGTGTGGCAACTTTCCCCGAGACAGTAATTATCACAGTAAACCAGGAAGTGTTGGTGTGTGAGGATCCACACGGTAGTCTATCGTGACCAGATATACAGTCAACAAAAAAATGACCTCGCCCCTGGGATCCGTTGGAACTGGGAATGGACAAATACCTCAGACACTCATGGTATGTGTGGATTGACGTACTCGAGTTTTCTAAACATTTCATCCTGTGTTACCAGAATGAGACGTACGGAAAGTGGCCTTATAATATTTTTATTGCCTAGTCACCCTCCACACGACTCTTTTTTGAGTAGAAATAATACACAATAACATCTCCAATTGATTATAACATAAACACTTCTTGCGGTGTGTTAGAAATGGCTCCTGTTCATTCAGTCGTGTTGAATGTTACTGATTCAGAATTCATAGAGTTTATTTGGAAAAGAAGCCTTAACTTTAGAGGTAAATATCAATATCAACATTTTCACCCATTCAAACCTCAACTGCCACATTCATGGACTGTATTCTCACGTTCTTAGTAAGTGTAATTTTAGTGCAATTTTTCTGGGTTCTGGTGTGTGGTTATTTGACTTGGCAAAACGCTATTCACCTCCTTAATGAACATGAGCATTCATATGGATTTCAATTTGATGGAACTTGGGTGACTTGTGACTAGACTCGATATTTTCTGGCAAGTTATGGAGGCTATAACAAAATTGTGCCAGATATTAGGAGGAAAAATTGCAACACTATCAACACGACATTTTCTCACACATGACTACACCCCATATTCTATGTGACGTAAGGTGCCGATGATTTATTATGATGATATTTTGTGTACATATATTTATATCATTCTACGACCTTACTTAAAACTACACCAAACGTACTATCCAAATTTTCTAGCGAAGACCCTCTCCTCCTTTCCAGTTGATTGGCTGATATGTAATGGCAATATATTCACCATCTAAAGTGACCAACCCACAAACAACAATGGGTTATTATTAGGTCGATGGTAAAAATATACATATGACGTACACTGCAGGCAACGACCAACCCCTATAACACCTCAAGGACCAAAAAAACAAAACATTACGGTTGAAGTTACTTAAGGAATGGCGAATAAAGGCAAGGAATACTAAAAGGGAGAAATGCAAGTTATGATAATTGTGGAATAGGAGACGTAGTAAGCGAAGATATGTCCAGGATAGAGCATATACAAGGGGACTATACACTATACACGGTGACTATACACTATCCACGAGGACTATACACTATACACGGGGACTATACACTATCCACGGGGACTATACACTATACACGGGGACTATACACTATCCACGAAGACTATACACTATACACGGGGACTATACACTATCCACGGGGACTATACACTATACACGGGGATTAACTTTACTAGTCAGAAAACACCTGTAGCTATGACCCTCGCCGTACAGGATACAAGTTCTCTTTTATTTCCTTCTAATATACAGAGTTTGTTCCTCCAGGCTTTCCCTTCCCCTCACCCATGACTCAGGGTTTCATTGTGTCAGCAATCACCCCCAATAAAGCAAAAGGGAGTTTAATAGTTTACTTTATACTTTCAATAGAGATAATTAAAGAAATATATTTACTGTCTCCTTAAACTAGTAAAGGTATATAGTAACCCCTTTAAATGATATTAAAGTTGGAATGTAAAGTAAAATAAAATAAAATTGACTAGTCATAAATTCATGGTATAAATATCTGAAATATGGCAAAATATTATCTTTATTTGCCATCCATCTCTCTTCTTTCCTTTCCTTCACTTGGTAAGTTCGACAGAGGATCGTGGTCTAAGTGTAAATTGTTTTCTTCCACATTTTCCGAAATTGCATAAAATGTTTTTTTATGTAAATACATAGACGTAAATGTGTATATTTGGTCTTGTAATTTACAATGTACTTGAAATAGATCACACACACACACACCACTTTATCCTCCGCCCGCACCTGTTTTTCTAATAACAATTTAATCCAATTCCCCCCTCCCTCGAGGCTGTATAGGCGTGTGTATTGAGCGTTAAATGATCTGTTGATATACGCTTGAACCCTACACCCCCCACCTCCTTAAACCATACCTCTCACTCCTTCCCTTTCTTCCTAAACCACCACCCCCCCATGCCGAAACAACACCTTCCACAGAAAACTCTGTCTCTTTCTCAACCACTTCCCTCCTCTCTTCACCCCCCCTTCTCTCATTCTCTCTCCCTCCCTCTCTCTCTCCTGCTTTCTCTGTCCTTCCTTCCCTCCCTCTCTTCTCCATCCTTCTCTTCCCTCTCCTCCTTTCTCCTTCCCTCTCCTCCTTTCTCCTTCCCTCTCCTCCTTTCTCTTTCCCTCTTCTCCTTTTCTTTCCCTCTCCTCCTTTCTCCTTCCCTCTCCTCCTTTCTCCTTCCCTCTCCTCCTTTCTCCTTCCCTCTCCTCTTTTTCTTTCCTTCTCCTCCCTTCTCTCTCCCTCTCTCCTTCCCTCCTTCCCTACTTCTCTTCCTTCCAATAAACTAAATAAATCATTACACCAACAAAGGAAAAAAATAACATTTTAATTTCGTCTACAATTCGAGTCCCCAAAACAACAGCAACACCAGGATACTGAGACGTAAACAGAATTATTTATTTATACCTTATCTTCTCTTCCTTCCACCACTCCACCTTCCCCACTCACAATACCCCCACTCCACCTTCCCCACTCACAATACCCCAATCTAATCTTCCCAATTACAATACCTCACCCTCTCCCCCACTCCACAACACCCCACCCACCTCTCTCTCCCACACACCTCCCCACTCCACCCACCCCCTGGCTGTCACCCCACCCACCCTCCCCACCACACACCCCCACCCACCTTCCCCACCTCACACACCCCCACCTTCCCACCTGCTAGCACCTCACCCAGATTCCCACTGGCACACTCCACTCCACCTTCCCCTCCCACAATACCCCTACTCCACCTACCTCACAATACCCCCACTCCACATTCCCCACCCATAATATCCCCACAAAACCTCCCCACTCACAATACCCCCACTCCACCTACCTCCCACAATACCCCACTCCACATTCCCCACCCAATACCCCCACTCCACCTCCTCCAAAATATATGTGGTTGTGGACCTTATTACTGTACAGCACTTCCGCTAATTTCACCTTAAGAAAATACAAATAAAATAAATTAATTAACATATGTGAATTCCACCCATTTGCATTTACTTACTAAACACTGAAATAAATTTAATATAAAAAAACCCCACCGGATAGGTTTATTTTGATCCCCGTTTGTTCCAATTTTCATATTTTTTTTCTCTTACCAAAAAACCCAGATGAAATGGAATAAATTCTCTTCTATTATATTCCCCGAACAGAAAACAAGAGTGAGGGAGGCAGGGAATTATATCATTGTGCTGTTAACAACTAAACTATTTCAGTCTTACAACACCATACTGATAATTCCAATTTTGCAATATTCTTCCAACACTTACATTCTTGCAACACTCAACAATGTCAATCTTGCAACACTATTTCAACAAAGTCAATCTTGCTACAATATCAACAATTTCAACAAAGTCAATCTTGCTACAATATCAACAATTTCAATCTTGCAGTACTATAACCACCACTTACATTCTTGCAAAACTACCAACAATGCCAATCTTGCAACACTAAATCAATCTTGCAACACTCAACAATACTACTATTACAACATTAAATCAACAATGCCAATCTTGCAATAGTACACTGGTAACAATTCATCGTAAGATATATCCACTGTGAATAGATTGGCGTTATTCTGAACTGATAAAAGTCGACAGCTTACATACAGCTCGAAAAATATTAGGGTATATATATATTGTATTATTTGAGTTATTGTTTGTCTGTTTGTATGTAATGTCGGTTTTATCTACTAACTTCAGAATGGAAAATATAATATGATTTCTATGTTCTATGTGTTCGGAATATTTAAGACGTGTATTGATTATTTGGTGTTTAAAGTCGTGTACGAAAATGTAGCGTTCACTAAAGTTGCGATGGTCGGTGTTCGACTTTCAAGGGGTTTTATACATACTGTCTACCTTATTATTCAGTAACTGGTTAATCCCTCCGTAAATAATCTAAACTATGACTAAAAACTACAAAAAAAAAATACTTCAAATCTCTTTCTTCATTGAAAAAAGTATTATAGAATTTCAACACGAGTCAAACTACATTTCCCGTTGTTATCATTCAATTAGTTTTAGTAAGGTAGTTTATATACCTCCACATACTATTACTTAATATGTGAAAACTTGAAAAAATATCTAAGTAAACATCACCTTTCGTCTCTCTTCGTACATCACTATCCTGCCTTTAATCCCTGGCAGGAGAATATAAATCACCGTGATGTATCATGTTCAGTGTAGAGTGTGTGTGATACTGTCTGGAAAAACTCGGCAGTCCATATTACGTTCCTACACCACCATCCGCTTTAATACCTTGACTTTGTTCCCACCATTCCTAGGCTCAGGTAGGAGGGTAGTGGAGTAACGCACACACACACACACACACGGTGATAATTATTTACACTGACTAAAAATACACACACATATATTCGTGTCTCATTCGTCTTTCAAGGGACTGAGGAAGTGTACTGTATAAGGAAGTAGCCAGATTCCCTCTTGTTCACGTGTATTTCAGCTGCGTATTTTTTTTTCTCCGCCGTCCACACAGGCGACACAATCGTGCTATATCCAGTGGGCAATAAAAGTACAAATTATCTTTTATATCACTGTGATTGTCTTGATTGTCTTTGTTTTGTGTGTGTGTGTGTTTTTTTTTTGGGGGGGGGGAGTTTGTTTTATTTATTTATTTTTTGCACTTCGGTTCTGCCACGCAAAGTGAGACGCTCGACAGTAGATATATATTCCTGTATCACTCACACACACGCGTACGGTTTTAATAATAATAGTAATAATAATGATAATAATAATAATAATAATAATAATAGTGATGGCGAAGAAGAAGAAGAATTTTATAATAATGGTAATGCAAAAAAAAAAATTAACAACGGATATTTGTAATAAAAATATCAATATCAGCACAAAATAACAACGGCAACATCTAAAGTAACGACAATGAAACAACAGCAGCAAAATCCACCAAGAGAAACTAATATTTGCTACAAACTCAATTTTCTTCATTTGGGAGGAATTCTCTCTCCAGTCTGGCCCAGCCGAGGCAGAGTACAACGACAAGATTTCCTAAGACGGTACTTCCCGGTCTACAAGAAAGAATAAAAATATTCCAAGAATTCCCTCGACACACCTCCGGCTTAAGAATTCCGAAAACTCTCAAAACATATTTTGTTCACACCAGCTTATCCCACGCCCGTACGTCTACAGTGTGAGGGAGGGAGGGAGGGCGGTATACGCTGACTCCTTTGTATTCGGAGTCGTGATTCCTCCGAAAGTTTATTCATGAATACCAGATTAAGCTGAGATTAAGTACAAAGAACAGGGGCGATGTTATTCATGTGGTGACGGTGTCATAATGGGGTGCCTTGCCTTACGTCTTCCGTTCTCTTATAATGAAGTGAATCCCTAGGAGACAGAACTGAGGAAATGCGATGAATACCATTGGGTGGACGAGAGGTGACTCAGGAACAAACCAGACAGCCTTAAGACAGAAGCCGTTCCACCATCACGTATACCTTACACCTCCTAAGCTGTTGAAGAACTACACATACCTGTGATAGGGGACAAAGTGTAAGAGTCAGTGTAGCAAGAATACACAGGATGGAAGGCACACTTTATATACAGTTCATTAGAAAAAAAAAAGATATTAAGGTTTTCTTGATAGGGTACTGTAATCTTATCCAGTTGAAAGAGTTCTGGAGGAGAGTACGTAGGGTTCTCACAGGACAAAGGGGCAAGTATCTTCCCGTCTCAGTGAGGGAAAGTTTTGAAGTCTTCAGAAGAGGAGGAGAAAGGTGAGGTGATGCATCTTTTATTAGAGACCTCCACCACTGCACTGTAAAACAATATTGGTCTTTCTCCTCCAAGGGGAATTTTGGTCTGGGTAAACATATCACTTGATTTTTATTTATATTTGTAGGTTAGGTTAGGTTAGGTTAGGTTAGGTTAGGTTAGGTTAGGTTAGGTTAGGTTAGATTAGGTTAGGTTAGGTTAGGATTGACTTTCTGTGAGTATTTTCAAACACTGGTCCCTATAGTACGTTGGTCTGTCTCGCCAGTGTAATTTAATGGTCATGGGAAACTTTTGATCACTGGAGTATGTGACATAGTCGTTTCGCTTCACTGCGGTATATAATAATAAAAAAATAATAATAATTAACGTTTTATTGAAAAAGTTCTGCAGCCCGAAGGCTGAAAATATACATTGGACATAAATGACTTATTACATACATTGGTGGTTTAGCAAAAGCCTTCATTAGAGAAAGGTAAAGGAACATACAGTGAACATTCAGATTAATGTAGGTGTTGAGCAGCAAACACGTAGTGTAGTAATTCCCTCCCAGATGGTGTTAGGAGGGACCTCACGTGGTGTAGTAGTTCCCTCACAGATGGTGTTATGAGGGGCCTCACGTGGTGTAGTAATTCCCTCACAGATGGTGTTATGAGGGGCCTCACGTCGTGTAGTAATTCCCTCACAGATGGTGTTATGCGGGGCCTCACGTGGTGTAGTAATTTACTCACAGATGGTGTTATAGAGGCTCCACGTGGTGTAGTAATTCCCTCACAGATGGTGTTATGAGGGGCCTCACGTGGTGTAGTAGTTCCCTCACAGATGGTGTTATGAGGGGCCTCACGTGGTGTAGTAATTCCCTCACAGATGGTGTTATGCAGGGCCTCACGTGGTGTAGTAATTCCCTCACAGATGGTGTTATGAGGGGCCTCACGTGGTGTAGTAATTCCCTCACAGATGGTGAGGGAACACCTGACCATAACCTGTGAAATATATTATTTGTTTTAATTCCTTGTCACCATAATTCTGGCAAAGACCAACACACACACAAACACAAACTCACACACACACACACACACACACACACACACACACACACTCAGAAAGGAAGAATATATTGTACACATATAAAAACAAAAGAAAATAGACGTATTTTCCATGGTTGTTGAGGCAGATATAAAGAAGGAAGTCTTATCACTTGTAATAAATGATCGAATCCTCTAGGAAAGAAATGGTCTGGTCTTTTATAAGGGATCGAACTTAAAAGCTCATCTTACGCTGTTCCAGAGTTATGGAATGGAAACTCTTTTCAAACAGCAATCGAGGAAAGATATAACGTCGCCTAAAATATCGCTACGGCAAGATACTTTCTCTGGCTAGACATCACGTTGAAGGAAGAACAAATTGTCGATGAGAAATAGTGTGTGTGTGTGTGTGTGCGTGTGGGTGTCTGTGTGTGTGTGTGTGTGTGTGTGTGTGTGTGTGGGTGTGTCTGTGTGTGTGTGTGTGTGTGTGTGTGTGCAAGGCAGAGTATCTCGTCAACAGCCAATATAAGAGTAATTAAAGCAAGTTTCATAAAGGTGTAAAGACTCTGAGACAAGACCACGCAGAATAAAACACTGGTGAATCTTTTCTTTTTCCGAATCCAATTTGAAGTTCACAAGATTCAAAATCCCTAACTTCCTCTTTTTCCCTCCAGTCCTTCACCACTACGTCCCCTACCCTTCCCCACCACCACACCCCTACCCTCCCCCATCACCACGCCTCTACCCTCTCCCACCCCTCCTAACCTCCGGCCCTCTTTCCCCCACCTCTCCTTCCACTGACCCTCCTTCCACCACCTCTCCTTCCCCCACCCCTCCTTCCACCACCCCTCCTTCCACCACCCCTCCTTCTCCCGGCCC
>NW_024747606.1:0-4972 GCF_018991925.1 Homarus americanus | reverse complement strand
TGAGTTGGCCCTCATCTGGGAGCCGGGACTCACTGATGGCTGCTATGTCAGTGTTATGCCAGCCAGCTCTTTTGCCTGAGGACATTTTTCTTTCAGGACTTAACTCATTTGTACAGTATCAGAAGGGTCCCGACATTCCATGTAGCGACCATTAGAGGTTGTATGGTTTTGTTTTTTTGTTTGGATCTGTGTTTATCACGACCGCATGAGATGACTAACTTACTGGGTGCAGTTGCCCAGCCAGGTGGTTTTTAGAGCAGGCTCTGTTTAGGGTGAGCAAGTGGCTCCTCAGAAGGGGCTGCTCAGTTGCACACACAGGACCGGATTACACTGCTGCCCTACTGGGCTCCCAGTACATAAGCGGCTATCTTATCTGGAGCCCGCCCATGTCCTGAAGTTGTGACCTAGAACTCCCCGGCAGTCATCTGCCCGTCGCCACTCGTCCGTCGCCATAGGACTTTGGGGTTATAGGGTTTTGATGATGAGAAGTATGATAGGCTGGATGATGACTGCAGTGAGTTGATTTATGTGGTGGTGAGGCAGAGTGCAGGCTGCAACCACACAACACACACACACACACACACACACACACACACACACACACACACACACACACACACACACACACACACACACACACACACACACACACACACACTCTCCTCCTCTTCCCTCACCGCCTTGAATCCAGTGCCCTATTCTCTGATGTTAGGACAGTCGGCAATAGTAGGCAGGAAGTGTTGTGAGGTGTGGGGGGCCATCGCTAAGTGGTGTGTCCTCCCTCCCTCACCTGGCAGCTTCCTCATCTAGATATTAGCACATTACAACACAGCTTATTCTGTCAGAGTAATGTAATGACAACGTAACCTAACCTAACCAAACCCTACAAGCTTAGCCTAACCTAAACAAATCCCCACAAGCTTAGTCTAACCTAACCTAACCAAATCCACAAGCTTAACCTCATCTAACCTAACCTAACCAAACCCCACAAAAGCTACCCTAACCTAACCCTCACAAGTTTAATCTAACCCTCACAAGTTTAATCCACCCCAAGCTTAATCTAACCCCAAAAGCTTATCCTAACCTCATTTAATCAACTAATCCAAGGTAACTAAACTAACCTCACTAATATTTTTTTACCTGAGTTAATCTAATCAGCTCTCTGAGAAGTATATGAACTTGAGGTAAAGGGATCAGTGTCAAAGAGTTAACTCGGTCTTGGTAGTAGTAGTAGTAGTAGTAGTAGTAGTAGTAGTAGTAGATGTAGTAGTAGTAGTAGTAGTAGTAGTAGTGGCGTTCAAAAAAGTAGTAGTAGCGTCAGTAGTAGTAGTAGTAGTAGGAACAGATCAACACAGAGGCAGCTATAACAGCAGATCTATAACAGCAGGTCTATAACAGCAGGTCAATAACAGCAGATCTATAACAGCAGATCTATAACAGCAGGTCAATAACAGCAGGTCTATAACAGCAGATCTATAGCAGCAGATCTATAACAGCAGGTCAATAACAGCAG
This sequence comes from Homarus americanus, assembly GCF_018991925.1. Taxonomy (NCBI): domain Eukaryota; kingdom Metazoa; phylum Arthropoda; class Malacostraca; order Decapoda; family Nephropidae; genus Homarus; species Homarus americanus. The sequence continues at coordinate 3,459 of NW_024747606.1, read as the reverse complement.
ATCTATAACAGCAGATCTATAACAGCAGGTCAATAACAGCAGGTCTATAACAGCAGATCTATAGCAGCATGTAAATAACAGCACATCTATAACAGCACATCTATAACAGCAGGTCTATAACAGCACGTCAATAACAGCAGGTCTACAACAGCAGGTCTATAACAGCAGGTCAATAACAGCAGGTCTATAACAGCAGGTCTATAACAGCAGGTCTATAACAGCAGGTCAATAACAGCAGATCAATAGCAGCAGATCTATAACAGCAGGTCAATAGCAGCAGGTCTATAACAGCAGATCTATAACAGCAGATTTATAACAGCAGGTCAATAACAGCAGGTCTATAACAACAGGTCAATAACAGCAGGTCTATAACAGCAGGTCTATAACAGCAGGTCAATAACAGCAGGTCTATAACAGCAGGTCAATAACAGCAGGTCAATAACAGCAAGTCTATAACAGCAGATCTATAGCAGCAGATTTATAACAGCAGGTCAATAACAGTAGGTCAATAACAGCACATCTATAACAGCAGATCTATAACAGCAGGTCTATAACAGCACGTCAATAACAGCAGGTCTATAACAGCAGGTCTATAACAGCAGGTCTATAACAGCAGGTCTATAACAGCAGGTCAATAACAGCAGGTCTATAACAGAAGGTCTATAACAGCAGGTAAATAACAGCAGGTCTATAACAGCAGATCTATAACAGCAGATATAACAGTAGGTCAATAACAGCAGGTCTAAACAGCAGATCTATAACAGCAGATCTATAACAGCAGATCTATAACAGCAGGTCAATAACAGCAGGTCTATAACAGCAGATCTATAACAGCAGATCTATAACAGCAGGTCAATAACAGCAGGTCTATACAGCAGATCTATAACAGCAGGCCAATAACAGCACATCTATAACAGCAGGTCTATAACAGCACGTCACCAACAGCAGGTCTATAACAGCAGGTCAATAACAGCAGGTCTATAACAGAAGGTCTATAACAGCAGGTCAATAACAGCAGGTCTATAACAGCAGGTCAATAACAGCAGATCAATAACAGCAGGTTTATAACCGCAGATCTATAACAACAGGTCAATAACAGCAGATTTATAACAGCAGGTCAATAACAGCAGGTCTATAACAGCAGATCTATAACAGCAGATCTATAACAGCATGTCAATAACAGCCGGTCTATAACAGCAGGTCTATAACAGCAGATTTTAACAACAGGTCAATAACAGCAGGTCTATAACAGCAGATCTATAACAGCAGATCTATAACAGCAGGTCAATAACAGCAGGTCTATAACAGCAGATCTATAACAGCAGGTCTATAACAGTAGGTCAATAACAGCAGATCAGTAACAGCAGATCTATAACAACAGATTTATAACAGCAGGTGTATAACAGCAGGTCAATAACAGCAGATCTATAACAGCAGGTCAATAACAGCAGGTCAATAACAGCGGTCTATAACAGCAGATCTATAACAGCAGGTCAATAACAGCGGGTCAATAACAGCAGGTCAATAACAGCAGATCAATAACAGCAGATCTATAACAGCAGGTCAATAGCAGCAGATCAATAACAGCAGATCAATAACATCAGGTCAATAACAGCAGGTCAATAACAGCAGATCTATAACAGCAGACAGAACACCACCACTTGTGACTATATTTTGCTTTCTGCTAAATGAGGAGAATTAAAAGTCAAATGCCGCTAATTTATCAATACTAAGTACACGTTTTTGATGTCGTACGATTTATTTATTAATTCAGGTAAAAATATTAATCGAGACTTGTATTGTATAGAAAATCTTATTCATTTTAGTCATTAATTATTAAAATATAGTAGTAGTAGTAGTAGTAGTAGTAGTAGTAGTAATAATAATAGACATGATATTTTTGTAATTTACTGAAGCTAAGATGAATTTAAAAATACAGAAAATATAATACAAATGTTGTATTTCATTGAGAAGTTACAGCCACACTACCTGGTGCTGTATTTAGACGATATACAGCTTATTCCTTTAGGTGATGCTGTAACCTGAACTTTCATCCCACGCTTCCAAGTTGTTGAGATCCTGAATTTTAAACAGCAAACAGAAGATGATTTTGTATTTTTCTGATTTTGTGTTTGCCCACACACCCGAACTACACACACACACACACACACACACACACACACACACCACACACACACACACACACACACACACACACACACACACACACACACACACACACACACACACACACACACACACACACACAAAAGTATAAGTAGATCGTTGGTTCGACAAAACACCCCAACAACATGCAAATTAAGCGTCTGAAACAACAGTAGGATCTCCTCTCCTCGGACGCCCAGCGCACGCAATCAGATAAATGAGAGTTTAATGGGCTGCCGGCTATGGCGTTCAATTCCTCTAACTAATCTGACTTTGCGAGAATTATTCAGCGTTGTCTGCCTCTCTCTTCACCCCCCATGTCACCCCCCTCTACCACTCCCATGCCCTTCCACCACCCCCATGTCACCCCTCTACCACCCCCATACGCCCCTTCTACCACTCCCATGCCCTTCCACCACCCCATGCGCCTTCCCCATGCCCCCTTCTACCACCCCATGCCCTTCCACCACCCCCATGCCCTTCTACCACCCCTGCCCTTCCACCACACCCCTGCGCCCCTTCCCCCATGCGCCCCTTCCACCAGAGCCCCAAGCGCCCCCTCTACCAACTCCGTACGTGTGCATCGTGTTCAAATTAAGCAGAGCCCCGCTGTCTAGATTAGTCTCTACCTGGTGTTCAAATTAACCTGCTTCGTGGGAGGTAACACAGACCAGGTGCTGCCGAGTGGCCTCCTCCTCCTCCCTCTGCTGCCATCATGGTGAAGGTGTGGTACTACTACTACTACTACTACTACTTCTACTACTACTACTATTACTACTACTACTACTACTACTACTACTACTACTACTACTACTACTACTACTACTACTACTACTACTACTACTACCTTTTTATTGTATTAATGGTCTCCAACCTCCTTTATAGCCATACCTGGGCCCCGTTTCATTACCTAACTATCTTAATAAAAGTAACTACTCTAGCTGAGTTAGTTAGCTGTAGATCTATGTGGCTTTCAGTTACTGTTGCCTCATTGTCAGTATCTGCGACTGTTGTTTGCTTTGGGGCCGACGATCTCGTTCCCCTGAGGCAAAGCAATGTAGACCAAGCAGAAGAAGGACAGTCGACATCTCAACCAGGCTGTAACATAACTTCTGGGCTGCTGCTTCTATTTGGATAACACCTAGGCCAGTCTGCGCTTGGTCCCAGAGAGTGAAGTTGCCATGATCCATATTCTGAATTCTCTCTTACGCCCTACTCTTGTTATTCTCGTTCTTCTACTACTATTACTACTACTACTACTACTACTACTACTACTACTACTTTTTTTTTTTT
>NW_024747605.1:0-24255 GCF_018991925.1 Homarus americanus | reverse complement strand
CAATTTCACGCTCCAGACAAGTGTACCCCGTCACGACTGTACAGGTAGTCGTTGCCGTAGAATCGTCGCCAGTTATCAATGAACGCCCAACCATTGCTTACACAATGTGTTTTTTATTCCAGTCGGCAATTTATAGCAATTGCCTTGGACAGCCTTTCACCGCCAACTCCTCTTCTAGACGAGACACCACATACTATTGGGTTCCCTACCCTATCACTAATCTTCCCTAATGCCTCCCTATACCTGCTGAAAAGTTCCTCACTCCTAACCTTTCCTATGTCGTTGCCTCCTACTCTAAGACACACTACCGGATTGGTACTTCCCCTGACAAGACTCTATCTATCCTCTCAGCTACATGCCCTATCCCAGCCACAGGAGAACACACCTAAGTCCTACGTTTCCTATCTCTTGCACAAAAAGTCTAATCTAAGAACCTCACCTAATGTATACATTATTAATATAATGAGCACAACAGGGAGGAAAGGTTATCCTGTAGGCAATTGTACATAGTTACAACTCTCTCTCTCTCTCTCTCTCTCTCTCTCTCTCTCTCTCTCTCTCTCTCTCTCTCTCTGTGCCCTATTGGACATAGGAACATTAATAGTAGCAGACAAGTCAGAGGAAGAGAGACCAGTTCTGATCACTGTGGATTTACAACGTGAACTGGATGATGTAAGGAGGGAGAGAGATGTTCCTCTCACTGAGAAAAAAAAAGGATGGGAGAAGGAGAGGATTTATTTGCAAGACCAAAGAGAAAATACTTTTATCAAGGCTACTGCTGCGACTAATGATGTTTTTAGTAGTTTTTTTTCTCTTCCCAAGTGATTTTGTTCTCAACTGGTGTCCGTGTAATATACTGGTCTGAGGAGGATATCAGTCGAGTACTGACCTTTCGCAGCTTCAGCCCGAAAGTTTATCACTACTTGCCTGATAGAAGTCAATTTCGTTTCCCAGGTATCAGTACACTGCATCGTTGGATTCTCAGCTCAATGTGGAACCAGGTGTGTTGCATGCACTTCTGCAACTGTTGTACCATAAATGTGAGTCTATGGATGACTGTAAACGTCTACGTGTTTAATCTTTTGATGAAACAAGTGTCAGTGAAGGTAACACTTGTCTTGTGAGGTCATAATTCCTGTCACATCACTCACACCTGGAGGCAAAGGCAGCACCTGTGATCACCTGCTCTAACTGCCCCCCCCCACCACCCATAATCTGATAATCTGTTGTCAGTGGCTGTAACACTTATCATATGAAGTCATAACTCCTGTCACCTCATGTCTACATTATTAGTATAATGGACAAACAGGGAGGAAAAGAACTCCTGTAGGCAACTGTATATATAGTCATCATTACCCTATCTTAAGCTGCAGTTATTTAAATACAAGACTATAATTGAAATACATTGTTTTTCTTTTAACCTTTCCTTCTGTGTATCACCCACCACACTGACTGGTGTCCTTAGCTAAAGTTATATGCAAGATTAAACTCTCTATTAGTATTATTTTCTATGTGAGATACTGAGATAACAAAGTACAGTATATAGAACCATAAAATGTTCTGTTTATAAGAGGTGAGAGGTAGGCGAGGAAGTCTGCCTGCTGACGTCAGCAAAGCTCCACCCACCTTGGCCTAGGCTGGCCTAGTCTAACCTGACCTAACCTAACCTAACCTAACCTTGTGTAAAACAAGTCTAGCCTAGCCTAGCCTAGCCTAGCCTAGCCTAACCTGACCTTATCTAACCAAAACTAACCTAACCTTGATCTGATCTGATCTGATCTAATATAGTGATTAGTTTTAATCAGATTGTTATACGTCTTTTTGATCAGTCTAAGTTTCTTTCATCTTACTCTTCATTTTTTCTCTGTTGTTCATCTTTGTTATATTGTTTTCTTTATGCTTTCTTTTCTTTCCCTCCTCCTCCTCTTCTTATTCCTCTATTGTTCTTTAAGAAATCAGGATAACTGTTAAGATTTGTTGACCAATTTTCTCTACATTTTCATTAAGAGATTACTTATTAAAACAACATTATCTGTATTTATATTATCTGAAGAGGAGTCCCGGCCACAACAAACGCCCCCACACTAACATAATGAAACACTCCAGTAAATTATGTAAATATTCAAAAGGATTTGGATTTAATTGTAGTTTGTTTAATTTTAGGAACATTTCATTAGTGTTAACGGGAGGCAGGTAATGGCTATTATTAAAAAGCTTCCCTTATAATGACTACGGTCCCTCCAGCCAGACTTATACTAGCGTCTAAAGCCAAGGTGTGGTAGAGTCAAGGTTACCCACTGAAAAGTTTATTTGGATAAGTTCGGTGTGATTCTATTTGGTTTGGCTCCATTAGGCGGTGTAAGGTTACCTGGAGTGGATGATTATGTGTTGGGTGGGGCGGAGAGGAGTCACACCAGGTTAGTTAGACTCCAGTTAGTGTGTATTTTATCCCTTTAACTCTCAAAGGAAAATTAAATAGATTAGTTGTTTTATAAGATAATTATTTAATTTTAATTCATCGGTTTATACTTTCATGATGTTACGTAAGTCTATAAATTCACTTAATTATTTTAATGGCAGGATAATAAAAAGATACCTGCTGTAATTACCATGTTGGAAACTCCAATTAGACAACCAAAACAGCATCATCGGCCATTACAGAGCGTTATTTTGTATAATGTAAGCACTTAAGTCATTGGCCTAAAGCCTCAGGGCTGCTGTGTGAGGTGGTTCAGTCACGATACAAACATTACCAACATGTTTATCTTCACCAGGTGGGCTTAACATGACCAGGTGATGCCTTACTAACTCTTGGATTATTATTGTTGTTTAGTGAATTTGTATGAAGCTGCAAGATCATCTTACACCTCTTGGAGAAAATTGGGTAAAAAAAATTTTTCATCCCAATTTCCCCAATTGGTAGATATTTTTATTTTTTTTGTATTTTGGTATTCTTTAACCTACCTTACCTGACCTCACCTGACCTAACCTGAAAATAATCCTAGTGATAATGGTAAAAAAATGCCAAATACCTATTGGAATAAAAACGAATATTAACCGATATTTTTGTATTATGGAGAAAACAAAATCTTCAAAAAAGTACAAAAAGTTCAAAACATAAATCAATATTTATAACAACTCCTCCAGGTATCTTTTGTTAGTTTCACCATCAGTGTCCTCATGACTGTCCTTGTCATTTTACTATTGTTTGTCTTCCTGTATCTTGGATGTTCTCTATGTCACAGTTTGTGTTTGTTCTTTATTGTACTTCGTCACTGTCCATGTTTTACTGCATTATATTTCTTTGTTGTGATAAAATAGTTCCAAGACCTTCAGTTATAAACAATAATCATATGAAAGTCTTTGACAACAACTTAAATTATTCCTTATTTTCGTTACTTAGATCCATTGAATTCTTGTGTCCGTGTCCGTGACAATGATAATGAAAGGATTTATATTGAGTAGTCTCTCAGGTTTTCATTCGACTGTAAACATACAGAAAACATACAAAGCTGTAGTGAGACTGCTGGAGTTATGCTGCATCATATTAATGCAGCATGCAGCATAATGCGACCTCCTCTCCCTCCCTCCCCAACATGACAGCATAATGCAGCTCCCTCTACCTCCCTCCCCAGCATGACAACATAATGCAACTCCCTCTCCCTCTCTCCCCAGCATGACAGCATAATGCAGCTCCCTCTCCCTCCCTTCCCAGCATGACAGCATAATGCAGCTCCCTCTCACTCCCTACCCAGCATGACAACATTATGCAGCTCCCTCTCCCTCCCTCCCCAGCATGTCAACATAATGCAGCTCCCTCTCCCTCCCTCCCCAGCATGACAGCATAATGCAGCTCCCTCTCCCTACCTTCCCAGCATGACAGCATAATGCAGCTCCCTCTCCCTCCCTCCCTCCCCCAGCATGACAGCATAATGCAGCTCCCTCTCCTCCCTCCCCAGCATGACAGCATAATGCAGCTCCTCTCCATCCCTCCCCCAGCATGACAGCATAATGCAGCTCCCTCTCCCTCTCTCTCCCCAGCATGACATCATAGTAGCTCCCTCTCCCTCCATCCCCAGCATGACAGCATAATGCAGTTCCCTCTCCCTCCTTCCCGAGCATGACAGCATAATGCAGCTCCCTCTCCCTCCCTTTCCATCATGACAGCATAATGCAGCGCCCTCTCCCTCCATCCCTCCCCAGCATGACAGCACAATGCAGCTCCCTCTCCCTCCCTCCCAGCATGACAGCATAATACATCCCTCTCCATCCTCCCCAGCATGACAGCATAATGCAGCTCCCTCTCCCTCTCTCCCCAGCATGACAGCATAATGCAGTTCCCTCTCCATCCCTCCCCAGCATGACGCATAATGCAGCTCCCTCTCCCTCTCTCCCAGCATGACAGCATAATGCAGCTCCTCTCCTGCTTCCCAGCATGCAGCATAATGCGACCTCCTCTCCCTCACTCCCCGACATGACAGCATAATGCAGCTCCCTCTCCCTCCCTCCCCAGCATGACAGCATAATGCAGCTCCCTCTCCATCCCTCCCCAGCATGACAGCATAATGCAGCTCCCTCTCCCTCTCTCCCCAGCATGACAGCATAATGCAGCTCCCTCTCCCTCCATCCCCAGCTTGACAGCATAATGCAGTTCCCTCTCCCTCCTTCCCGAGCATGACAGCATAATGCAGCTTCCTCTCCCTCCCTTCCCAGCATGACATCATAATGCAGCTCCCTCTCCCTCCCTCGCCAGCATGACAGCATAATGCAGCTCCCTCTCCCTCCTTGCCCAGCATGACAACATTATGCAACTCGCTCTCCCTCCCTCCCCAGCATGACAGCATAATGCAGTTCCCTCTTCCTCCTTCCCGAGCATGACAGCATAATGCAGCTTCCTCTCCCGCCCTTCCCAGCATGACATCATAATGCAGCTCCCTCTCCCACCCTCCCCAGCATGACAGCATAATGCAGCTCCCTCTCCCTCCCTCCCCAGCATGACAACATTATGCAACTCGCTCTCCCTCCTTCCCCAGCATGACAGCATAATGCAGTTTCCTCTCCCTCCCTCCCCAGCATGACAGCATAATGCAGCTCCCTCTCCTTCTCTCCCCAGCATGACAGCATAATGCAGCTCCCTCTCCCTCCCTCCCTCCCCAGCATGACAGCATAATGCAGCTCCCTCTCCCTAACTCCCTCCTCAGCATGACAGTATAATGCAGCTCCCTCTCCCTCCCTCCCCAGCATGACAACATTATGCAGCTCCCTCTCCCTCCCTCTCCAGCATGACAGCATAATGCAGCTCCCTCTCCCTCCCTCCCCTGCATGACAGCATAATGCAGCTCCCTCTCCCTCCCTCCCCAGCATGACAGCACCCTGAAGTTCCTTAATGAGTTGGGCTCTAGACTTATTGAAACTACCAGAGACTCCAGGGCATCGATCTACTATTTACAAGACAACCAATTGGGAGATGATGGTAAGGGAAGGCGAAAGACATCAGGTAGATTTTTACAGAACTTAATTTGGTTGGGACACAAAGACAGGCTGGAAGGGTGAGGTATGAGGATCTGGGAGGGTGGAATATGAGGGACTGGAATGGTAGGGTATGAGGGATTAACAGGGTAGGGTATGAGGGACTAACAGGGTAGGGTATGAGGAACTAGAAGGGTAGGGTATGAGGACTGGCAGGGTGGGGCATAAGAGACTAACAAAACTGGGTAGAAGGGTGTGACAATCTCCTCTTCTACACTAATCACGCCACACGTTCTCCCTAAGTCATCAAAAAATATACATTTGTCATGGTGTTCAAAAATTCCTCTTTTACCAACACAAGGTCTCGTTCTTGTAGCCATTGTGATTTAGGCTGAGGGGTTAGAGAGATATAGTGAAAGAAGTAGGAACAGATAAAGAGAATGACAGACATAGATATGAGGATATAATAATTGTGGAAGGGGAAGGAAAGAGGAGGTGGAGATAGTGGTAGAGGATGCAGGGAAGGAGAGTAGGGGAGAGAGAGTGATGATATATTAAGGTTAATAGAGACAAGGGGGGATAGGATAGGTAAAGAGGATACGACAGGGCAGATTTAATCTAATTTCATGGGTAAGAGATGGCAGGAAACCTAGTGAGTGAGTGAGTGGGACAACCATTGATCGTGATCACGCCCCCAGTCCACAAGATCGTACACACAAGATAGTCAAAGGAACAGAGGGAACATATTCGGCTTGTTGTCGAACACTTGAATCAAAGGAGCAATAAGTTATTACTGAGTCACTGCACGTTGACTACATATTATAGTGTTTGTAAAGATCTTTCTTGTTACACTGGTCGAGAAGATCAGATAGCGACCGTACGTGAGCTGTGGCCCATATCTACAGAACCTCGACCATATTAGTTGGTAAAATTGTCTTCGTTTTCTTTGGTGATCGTGTATTTCCAGATGTAATAACTGAAATGTGTTCAGTGTCTCCAGCAGGACCCGGCTGTACTCTCTTATTGCTGGGACCTCTATCAATCTGCCTACACGAATATCAATAAGACCCGTTTCAACTTCTCTACAAACTTTAAGAGCGTTCGGTCGAGGAGTTCAGGTACGAAAAAAGTATGTTAAGTGAGAATAAATTAACACGAAGCCAGTCAGTGTGTCAAAACAAGGTCGGGCCCACATCAACTGGCAATATAATCACATAAGGCGGATCATGACGATAACACATTTGTGCTTATTGTTTCATCAAAGTACTTAGGCAACATGTTAAATCTATTGTTTGTGTGAAAGTAAAAGGAGAAGCTGTACAGGTTGATCCACAGTTCCTGTTTCAACGTCTAACAAAAGCATCAGGGAGAGTGTAAGGCAGGTGAGTAGTGTAACCACCCACTGTACTCTCAAGGGTCTGGCCTAAGAAACACCTTATGGACTATGAGCTGTACACTGCTGCATCACATTAACCACTAGGAGTTGTAAACAAACACTCCAAAAGTGCCTTTATGGAGGAGACCGATGAATTTCAAAGTGAACACTGTGACTCCTGTTGTCTCGGTAGGGTCGTCAAAATCCTTTGTCTGTTGTGTCATATCGTCTAACACAAAATCGTAAACATACTTTTTGGAGCGTATCTACATCTTACAGCATGATGACACTAAATGGCCGCCTTAAAATGTTATTCTCAAAGACTTAATTATCCAATGAAAAAATTCACCCACTAAAATTTAAGATCACGTTGAAGATAAACTCATTAAAGTTTTATACTGTACTATAATGGAAATTAAAGTTCACTCACTCGCACTCTTGGGCAGAAATTATAATTTAAGTTCTCATTTTAGAACAGTCTTGGCTGTTTTTAGGTCCTGCTATGTTTACTGTCTGAGTCATAATCAACCTCACTTGGCATCTTCTATTTCATTTTGGCGCATTTCATGTTGGTGTATTTCATGTTGGTGTATTTCATGTTGGTGTATTTCATGTTGGTGATCACCTGCCACCCACCAGAGACTTGGGAAGGTTAGAAATAGTGTCATCTCTGTGTTTTATGACGTCTTCGAGGTTTATATCTTCACCTCACCTCCTGAACCACATCCTCAAGACGGACCATTTCTTACCTCTGGTCGTCTTCTTAGCTAATCAGGCTTATTTAATTCTTCTCTCACAGCGCTGCGCCCCCTGGCGAGAAACTCTCCCTCATTTCTTGTAACTTTTAGAGAAGGAAAGTTTATTCTCAACTGGTTGTACAGATGAAGCGTCACAACTTCTCGATATCTTTGCTTTGTGATTATAATACCAACGTGTCTGAGTCGTGTATTTGTTTATAAACTTAATGGAATAATATTTACCCAAGTTTAAGAGTCACTAAAGACATTATAAGGGCTGGATATTTCAAATTATCTGCATCTCTTGAATCACTTGAATCAGAAGTGAGAAAATGAAATTAAAACAAAAAAGAATTGTAAGTGAATGAAATATCGAAATCCTTGAAAAAACTAAATTTCTTAAAACAGTAATGGACTAAGACAGCAGTGGAAGGTAAGGAGATTGGTGGAAAAGAAAGGAGAAGACCGAAGGAGGAAGGTAAAAGGAGGGAAGATGGAGGGGTAAAATAAAGGGGAAAGGAAGATGAAGGGGGAAGAAATGAATGGGGGAGATGGAAGGGAGGAAGAAGGGAGGGAAGATGTAGGGGTAAGCTGGAGGAGAAAGACGATGGGGAGAAGAAGATGAAGGAGAAGATGAAAGGTGGAAGATGAAAGGCAGGAAGCGACAGTGCAAAATAGATCGGCAAGAGACACAGTTGTACCAGAGGTGGTAAAAATATACACCAGGAAGGAATCAGGTGTGGCAATGTAATACACTCTCTCTCTCCATATTATGTTGCTCAGATTTCTCTCTCTTTTTCTAAAAATACAAAACTCAACTCAATAAAGGCAACACATGTACTGTACTATGACTGCCAGTGTATTATAGCATCAACATTATTATATAAGAGTATATATTATACTTAAGCCACCCCCCCAGGTATCGCCGGGATGGTTAATCTTCAGGTGGGATACGCTGGGCGGCGAGGGGAGTGACAATCTACCTGTGTCATTAAGGTCTCTGTTACCTTTTCCTGGGGCGACACTTCAGGTGAGTTATTATATAAAAAAGAGACTCACTTTATACAATACATGAAAAAATAACACCACCATTTAACTTACATAAATTAACACACAATACAGTACTGAATGCCTAACTAGCTTAGCTCCCCCACCCCAGCCTCCCTTGAGCGAGCAGGAGCGTGCTGTGTATGGCCACCACCCCAACCAATCACCTCGACTCAGCTAGGTGGACAGCCCACCTGCTATTACTCCCTACTACTTTACTTCCCGTTTCTATTCTTTCCTTCTCTCTTTCCTCTCCTCTCTCATGGCAAAGTCATTTCCCACTTTACTTCATCATCATTACTCAGTAAGACAGCAGTAGACCACGACGCTTAACACTGTACCTGCCTGACTCTGGTGTTACCTGTACTGTGTTAATTGGCTTGAAGAACATACAACTTTAAAACGTGATATGAATTGTTAATTTTCATAGGAAGATGAACTAGAAAAAAAACGACCTTTATAACTAAATGTCAGACCAAATACTGTCAAGAGGTGTGAACAGCTTCCATATGGAGAGGAGAGGATCTTTAATTGAAGTCTAATGTGTCACTTCACGCAATAACTCTGTGGGGTGGACACATCGACAACACAAGAGTGACCGACATAAAAACACTTCCGAGACAACGATAACTAATGACTTTTTTTGTTTGTCCTTTCAGAACAAAGTTCACTCCTGGGATTATCTCTCATAAACGAAGCATCACCAAGCACAAGCACCACACACCTGTATAGGTCTTCGGTATCGTCAACCAGCAACTGTCTATATGCTAATAGTCCAGACAAAACCTTGCTTTTACTTTAACCCGGAAATAAACATCGACAGGTTTATTATAAATAATTATGACGACAGTAAGTTTTCAAGGTTCAAGTGTCCTTATTTCCTGCCAATGGTTCCAGGAAAACCTTAAAACTTACAATTAATAAATAATTAAAGATTTTTGTTTCTTGTCTCTATATATATAAAACAAAGAAGTATGTATTTTTGTTTGTGTGTGTGTTTGTGTGTCCGCACGAGAATCTCGGAAACTACTATACCGATCTGTAGTGATGATGGATGGTGTTATATGTAGTGATGATGGATGGTGTTATATGTAGTGATGATGGATGATGATATATGTAGTGATGATGGATGGTGTTATATGTATTGATGATGGATGATGTTATATGTAGTGATGATGGATGGTTTTATATGTAGTGATGATGGATGATGTTATATGTAGTGATGATGGATGGTGTTATATGTAGTGATGATGGATGATGTTATATGTAGTGATGATGGATGATGTTATATGTAGTGATGATGGGTGGTGTTATATGTAGTGATGATGGATGATGTTATATGTAGTGATGATGGGCGGTGTTATATGTAGTGATGATCTATCTTCTATCGATATAAAACAAAGTATGTCTGTTTGTGTGTGTGTGTGTGTGTTTGCTTGTGTGTCCGCACGAGAATCTCGAAAACTACTCTACCGATCTGTAGTGATGATGGATGATGTTATATGTAGTGATGATAGATGGTGTTATATGTAGTGATGGTGGATGGTGTTATATGTAGTGATGATGGATGATGTTATATGTGTTATAAGTGTTTAAATAACATGGTAGATATTACTGAGCCTTCATCAGGGTTGGTGCCTCCCTCCAGGTTCCCAGAGGTACAACTATTGGTGACATTTTCTTATTCGATGGCAGCAGTTGAGTTAGATTCATTGGTTGGGAGGTACAGACAGAGTGTAAGTAGCTGTGGAAGTTTCGCGCTCCCTGATGTCGCCCAAATTGTCATAATTGAAGGAAACTGACTTGGCAACGGTAGTGCGTACGTTGGTCTTCTTAAGGATAGAGGCGGGTTGTTGGTCGGCAACATTGGATAGAACAATGAACTCAGCAGCTTGGCGGTCAAGGTTGTTCAAGGTACCATGGGCACTGTAGTAGTTAACTTCCAGTTTGTTAGTTGATTTTCGGCTGCGGCCAATGCTGTCACCATCCAATCGTCCAACAGCCTTATCACAGGAGGCTTCGTCAAAGTATCGGATATATGCGAAGCCATAGTGTTCATTTTTGTTGTCTTTTGCGGGCATCACAAATAGGTCGATCTGTCCACATTCCTCAAACAATGGTCGAATCTGCTTAGGGGCCACACCAGGGTAGATGTTTGTTGCAACCACCACAAAGCTGGTGTCGAAGTCTACAACGAAATCCTTGCAAGCCTTCACCTCCACCTCAGACACCTTCGATACAGTGCGTCGGAACACCATTGTGATGTACTGACACTAACAGCTCTCTCACTGAGGTCAAATCAAAATTTGACCATACAGAAAGAATTACGGTTTAATAAGGTTGGAATTTAAAGAAATTGACAACAAAATGAAGCTCTGTTTATCACTAGAGTATTGAGGACTGGTGTTTGTAGAGATGATGGATGGTGTTATAATATGTAGTGATGATGGATGGTGTTATATGTAGTGATGAAGGATGGCGTTATATGTAGTAATGATGGATGGTGTTATATGTAGTGATGATAGGAGGGTAATATATGTAATGATGATGGATGGTGTTATATATAGTGATGATGCATGATGATATATGTAGTGATGATGGTTGGTGTTATATGTAGTGATGCTGGATCGTGTTATATGTAGTGATGATGGATAGAGTTATATGTAGTGATGATGGATGATGTTATATGTAGTGATGATGGGTGGTGTTATATGTAGTGATGTTGAATGGTGTTATATGTAGTGATGATGGATGATATTATATGTAGTGATGATAGGATGGTTCTATATGTAGTGATGGATGGTGTTATATGTAGTGATGATGCATGATGATATATGTAGTGATGATGGTTGGTGTTATATGTAGTGATGCTGGATCGTGTTATATGTAGTGATGATGGATGGTGTTATATGTAGTGATGATGGTTGGTGTTATATGTAGTGATGCTGGATGGTGTTATATGTAGTGATGATGTATAGAGTTATATGTAGTGATGATGGATGATGTTATATGTAGTGATGATGGGTGGTGTTATATGTAGTGATGTTGGATGGTGTTATATGTAGTGATGATGGATGATATTATATGTAGTGATGATAGGATTATTCTATATGTAGTGATGGATGGTGTTATATGTAGTGATGATGGATGATGTTATATGTAGTGATGATAGGATGGTTTTATATGTAGTGATGATGGATGGTGTTATATGTAGTGATGATGCATGATGTTATATGTAGTGATGATGGTTGGTGTTATATGTAGTGATGCTGGATGGTGTTATATGTAGTGATGATGGATAGAGTTATATGTAGTGATGGATGATGTAATATGTAGTGATGATGGGTGGTGTTATTTGTAGTGATGTTGGATGGTGTTATATGTAGTGATGATGGATGATATTATATGTAGTGATGATAGGTTGGTTTTATATGTAGTGTTGATGGATGGTGTTATATGTACTGATGATGCATGATGTTATATGTAGTGATGATGGGTGGTGTTATATGTAGTGATGCTGGATGGTGTCATATGTAGCGATGATGGATGGAGTTATATGTAGTGATGATGGATGATATTATATGTAGTGATGATGGTTGGTGTTATATGTAGTGATGTTGGATGATGTTATATGTCGTGATGGATGGTTCTATATGTAGTGATGGTGGATGGTGTTATATGTAGTGATGATGGATCGTGTTATATGTAGTGATGATGGATAGTGTTATATGTAGTGATGATGATGGATGGTGTTATAAGTAGTGATTATGGATGTTGTTATATGTAGTGATGAAGGATGGTGTTAGTGAAGATTGTGAAGTGAGATGTAGTGAAGATTGTGAAGTGAGGTGTAGTGAAGATTGTGAAGTGAGATGTAGTGAAGATTGTGAAGTGAGATGTGGTTAAGATTGTTAAGTGAGATGTAGTGAAGATTGTGAAGTGAGATGTAGTGAAGATTGTGAAGTGAGATGTAGTGAAGATTGTGAAGTGGGATGTAGTGAAGATTATGAAGTGAGATGTCGTGAAGATTGTGAAGTGAGATGTAGTGAAGATTATGAAGTGAGATGTCGTGAAGATTGTGAAGTGAGATGTAGTGAAGATTGTGAAGTGAGATGTAGTGAAGATTGTGAAGTGAGATGTAGTGAAGACTGTGAAGTGAGATGTGGTGAAGATTGTGAAGTGAGATGTAGTTAAGATTGTGAATTGAGATGTGGTGAAGATTGTGAAGTGAGATGTAGTGAAGATTGTGAAGTGAGATGCAGTGAAGATTGTGAAGTGAGATGTAGTGAAGATTGTGAAGTGAGATGTAGTGAAGATTGTGAAGTGGGATGTAGTGAAGATTGTGAAGTGAGATGTAGTGAAGATTGTGAAGTGAGATGTAGTGAAGATTGTGAAGTGAGATGTAGTGAAGATTGTGAAGTGAGATGTAGTGAAGATTGTGAAGTGAGATGTAGTGAAGATTGTGAAGTGAGATGTGGTAAAGATTGTGAAGTGAGATGTGGTGAAGATTGTGAAGTGAGATTTGGTGAAGATTGTGAAGTGAGATGTGGTGAAGATTGTGAAGTGAGATATGGTGAAGATTGTGAAGTGAGATGTAGTGAAGATGTGAAGTGAGATGTAGTGAAGATTGTGAAGTGAGATGTAGTGAAGGTTGTGAAGTGAGATGTAGTGAAGATTGTGTAGTGAGATGTAGTGAAGATTGTGAAGTGAGATGTAGTGAAGATTGTGAAGTGAAATGTAGTGAAGATTGTGAAGTGAGATGTAGTGAAGATTGTGAAGTGAGATGTGGTGAAGATTATGAAGTGAGATGCAGTGAAGATTGTGAAGTAAGATGTAGTGAAGATTGTAAAGTAAGATGTGGTAAAGATTGTGAAGTGAGATGTGGTAAAGATTGTGAAGTGAGATGTAGTAAAGATTGTGAAGTGAGATGTAGTGAATATTGTGAAGTTAGATGTAGTGAAGATTGTGAAGTGAGATGTAGTGAAGATTGTGAAGTGAGATGTAGTGAAGATTGTGAAGTGAGATGTAGTGAAGATTGTGAAGTGAGATGTAGTGAGGATTGTGAAGTGAGATTTAGTGAAGATTGTGGAGTGAGATGTAGTGAAGATTGTGAAGTGAGATGTAGTGAAGATTGTGAAGTAAGATTATAAAGTAAACTGTAGTAATTGAGGTTAAACGAACGCGGGTTATTCTGTAGTGTATCCGTGTCTTGTTAACGTGGAACCAACATGGCGGTGGTTCTCAATATAGATACGTTATTTTGCCGGGAATGTCTGTCAAAACGAAATATGAATCAACCATATTTAGCCTAAATTAACCTAGCGGCTTTATTATATATTCTAAGGTGTTTAAGTTGGATAGACCAGATCAGGTTAGGTAAAGTCAGGTTGGGTTAGGTTAGGTTAGTTTTGTTAATTTTGCCAGTTAGAGGCTAGTTTATTGTGCCCCCCATACTCATCCTGTGAGCGGTAGTGCAAAGAGATTACAAAGTGGTGTTAGATGAGGTAGGTGGTTAAGTTAAGTTTCAATACGTTAGGTTAGATTACGTCAGGTTGGATTAAGTTAAGTTAGGTTAGGTAGGTAAGAAGTAGATAGGTTACGGTCGGTAGGTGGGAAAGTTAGGTTTGATTAGGTTAGCTTATGTCAGACGGGGAGGTTAGGTTCGATTATGTCAGGTTAGGTTCGATTATGTCAGGTTAGGTTAGATTACGTCAGGTTAGGTTAGATTATGTCAGGTTAGGTTAGATTATGTCAGGTTAGGTTAGATTATGTCAGGTTAGGTTAGATTATGTCAGGTTAGGTTAGATTATGTCAGGTTAGGTTAGATTATGTCAGGTTAGTTTAGATTATGTCAGGTTAGGTTAGATTACGTCAGGTTAGGTTAGATTACGTCAGGTTAGGTTAGATTATGTCAGGTTAGGTTAGATTATATCAGGTTAGGTTAGATAATGTCAGGTTAGGTTAGATTATGTCAGGTTTGGTTAGATTATGTCAGGTTAGGTAAGTAGGTGGAGGTGGGTAAAAAAGGTTAGGTTAGGTCGGCAGGTTTTAGTGTAGGAGCTTAAGTAATCCCGTAAAAATTTCATGTTAATTTTGACACCATACATCGTAATAATCCTTATAAACTATGTTAAGGAACTGTGGTGTAATTTTTTCTGAACGGTTTATTATAAGTTTTATGCCATTAAAGAAGTTTTATCAAAGAGCGGCGTAATGAACCACAGACGTATTACCATTAACTCCTAAGTAACTTAAAACATGACTAATAACCTATGAACATGTAGTATTATATCATTACAATTTAACGTAATATATTATGAATGCTGTTATAATATCTTAAGTGTGTTACAAACATGGCTGCTCATATATGCCATCCTGTCTCTGGCAAAGAAGAGATTGCAGTCAGTAAAATTAATTGCTAAAGACAAATACTGGAAATTAAACATATACTTATTACCATTATCTGAAAAGCTTAGAACCACCGTTTTATATTTATTAAAAGTTTGTAGTGTTATACATCATGTGTATACAAGTCACAAGTTATTATTTACGACATTGCTTCAGTCCTCGTCATCAGAGTCTTCTGTGTACAACAGATTCCTTCACCTTGTTTAGGCATTTCTCATCATCTGCTTGACAGTTACACATCTCGGTGCATGTCATGCTATTCTTTCTGATTCTTTCTGTATGAACATGACAATGATCCACATTTCCTGACGCCACATCCACATTTAACAAGTTCTGTGATTGCTTCTGGAGCTGGTGGTTGGTCTGATATTACTAGTATGAAACAGTCATTGTCAATCTTCCAGCCATGCTCTAATTGTGAAAGCATTTCACTGTCTGCATCAAGACCACAGAAGAGCTTGATACCTTCCTCTCAATATATGATACTTTAGAGTTGCTGCAGTCGCTGGTAGTTCTCCAGCTTCTGCCTGCGTTATCTTGAAGAGATGCCATCTAAGTTTTGACAGTTTAGTGAAAGTCATTCGTGGACAGTAGAGCTTAAATACAAATTCCTCTAGACCAATATACTGTACATGTCTGCTGGAGGGCATTTGGTCTACTCAGCATCTTGAATGCATCTAGGACTTTTGTGTTAGATTTCATCAAAGTGCTCCAACATGCTTTCTTTCCTTTGCCAACAAATTTTCCAATGCAGTCAGATCCTGTGAAGGCATGGAAACCTGTAAGGCTCTCTGCCCAATGTGTCGTCGCTCACCAGTTCCTGTTATCATACTTGTATTTTCTCCAAGTTGAGGCTGCTTTAATATGCCAAACACATCAGTGTCTGGTGACTTGATATGTACAGTGCTGCCCTTCTGTGATGCATATACTGTATGTCCTGCTTAAGTTCTATAACTTGTGATAGCAATTTGATGGTTGAAGTCTTATTTGCTGCTTTCCACGACAGTAGATTAACCTTGGACAGCTTTTCCCAGATGCTCAATGGACCAACAATACGTTCCTTGACAAAATTTTCATAATTTTGTCTTCCAACTTCATATGCACATAGATTGTCATATTTGGCATTTTCTGGCATTACAGCTCCAGTTACCAAGTTTATAAGAGCATCATTTTCCTGGGATTACAGTCACCAATAACATTGTGTAGCTTCTGTACATCAGCATATTGACAGCTGACAATAGCTGTAGAGAGCTCATGGTGTTCTGTTCTTTTGTAATCTTTATGAGTTTGATATTTTATGTAATGAACTTAATTTGAAAACCCAAATGGTAGTATATGATATTTTATCACCTTAGACACTCTGTGCGTCATGCCTCTCAAGTGATTTTTTCCTCTCTTACTTCTCTGGACAAATACGACCTTTATCCCATCAGAAAAAATATCACCATATATTTTCTTAATCTACAGGTGCCAAGGTTTAAAATGACGGATGGTGTTAAAAATTAACCTGAAATTTTTACGTGACCACATATTGTCTTGTTGGGTTTCTGAGAGAACTTCACGGCTAAATAGCGCCTCTGTATTGATAGCCGGTACATGTCGTAATATCCACCGCTCATAGTTAAATCTTTATGTCCGTTTATTTTGTCCTAATTTAAGTATCAAGGAGTGTTTTCATTTTTAAGTATCTTAAGTATCTTTTTTCCCCACTCCTAAGTATCTAAGTATGATTTATTTTCATTTATAAGTAACTAACCATATTTTTGTTTTCATTATAAAATGTGATTGATATAGACAACAGAAGTAAATATCAGCTGGAGGTCGTAAACGAAGCTGATGTGAAGTATTTTGACTCGCTGTTCCCACGAACTAATTGCTTCACTGGTTTATACCGAAGAAATAAAACCGCCAACGAACCATCCGATTCAAATGAAGTTGCTAACCATGTTAACAAGTTTAGCTAAGACGGTGACTATCGTGAAAGACTTTGGCTCCTCCTCGATAAAAAAAGTCAACTTGTTATCTCAGCGTTCATGTAGAGCGGGGAATCATTAGTTAGGCACAGCCTGTGTTTCGCATAGTGTATGTGTCTTAATATTGGCATAGTTTATGTGAGTATATGTTTGTTAGCATAGCATGTGTGTCTCAGTGTTGACATGCCGAGTATATCTCAGTTTTGGCATAGCGTGTGTAGTGCATTCCAGAGGCAGGCGAAGATTTACACCCTCAACTGACTGGGTTTCGTGTGTATTCCACTACAACAAGGAGCATTGCCCAGCGTGCTTGTTCAGTTTACCTTCATCGCTCCTTAATACGTGGGAACAACACAAGAGGCGGTTTTCTGTACAGTCTTACAACACCAGTGACGATCAATCCTGTGTCGTCCAGGGCAGAGTTGGATCCTGACATCAATTATACAGACATTCCACTCCACCAATTCTATTTATCTCATTCCACTCTTAGGTAAGGTGGATCAAAGGGTATAGAAATCTAGAAGGGTGAAATAACATTGGTGGAAAGCTAGAGTGGAAACCGACAGGAAAATACCTCCCCTCCCCACAAAAATATTTAACACACGGGTAGAAAAATCAACACACATTGTATATATCCTGACTTTACACATGTAGTATACCAAGTGAATCTATAACACCCACGGAGATTCACAACACTTCAAACTAAACTATCTTACAAAGCCTAACGTGTCCTTAATTAGATCAGGTTGGGTATAGTGATTCTATTTCCGGGAGTTTATTGTCGCTACATGAAACAAACACGGCGGCGAGTCCTACAGCTACACACTGTAATGGTCGGCGGAGCAAAGGACGAGACAGCGACGCGTACTCATTGGTGGAGCTTTAATAACAACAGCATGTGGTAACTAGGAGATGTGTGTGTGTTGTGAGGTAGTGAAGGACCACAACATCTCACGTTTTGTGTTACACGTCAAAGACTGAACAATGTGAAGCAGCGGCCCTCCCCCCACACCACGCTGCCTGTAGTAACACCACCGTTAATAAAGGACAAAACGGTACAATATGGAGGTGGGGGGTGGCGTGTGGACAAGGCACGAGAGAGCGGCCTTGTTAATATGATGGTCACCAGACACGGCCAACACCAGGTGGCGGGTGTAGCTCTTCCTGCTGAATAAAAACCAAGAGCGAGTTTGACGACGCTACACGAACACCGTCCTCAAGGGGGACATCTTGGACTCGAGTGTGAGAGATAGAGACTCCCAAACAATCAAACACGTCTGGTTAATTCCTTCACTTTTATATAAGAACACATTCGTCTTCAACTAAACACGATTTCTTTTCAACTTCTCCTAAAAAAATTCCTCTTCGACTCCAAGGCTGAAATTCGAGTCCCACTTGAAACGAATAAAATAAAATATATGTGAAGAGAAAATGTAAATAGTGTGTTTGACTGTGTGAGGCTGATGGAAGCAACACTAATTATGCTGTATAATGGGTTGTGTTCAGTAAGGTCAGAGTGATTAGTGGCGCGCGCCATCACCACTTCCCGCCTCCTATACACGCCCCTACACCCACCACGCCTCCCTCTTGCCCAACTCAACACGCCCACTTAGCTACCCCTACACGCCCCTTACCCTCCCCCCACCATACACCACGCCCCTTGCTGCCTACCCCTTACGCGCCCCCACCCCTCCACACCACGCCCACCCACTCATCGTACACTAATAAGGTGATAAGATTACCTCATCATGACACTGGTGTGAATCAGCATCAGGAACTCACCTTCCCCTGCATAGAGGTGCCCACCCTCACCCACCCTACCTGGCAGCCACTCACCTGCGTATTATACCACCTGACACGGGAAATCACACACACACGGGATGACACGGTAGAACACAGTGCTTGTAAGGTAAATAGAAGCCAGTCTTAATGGGTCCCAACCTTAAACTATTAGGACTGAGGCCCATTAGTATTGAGAGCCGTCAGGATTGGGACTCATTAAGACTGAGGTCTATTAAGACTGGAACCATTAGGCCTGTGGTATCTTTGGACTGAGGCTCATTAGGACTGAGAACCATTGGAAATGTGACCAATTAGAATTGGGGCCCATTAAAACTGGGACCCAATAGGACTGGGGCCCATTAGGACTAGGGCCCATTAGGACAGGGGTTCATTTGATAAGATGCCCACCTAGTAAAAGTGCAAAAGAGGGCATGCAAGATTATTCTCTCCCCTTCCTACTCCACATATCAAGAAGCGCTCAACACACTGACCCTTTCGACTCTCACTGACCATCACCACGACCACATCTGCAAATTTGCTAAGAAGCTTCTACACCATCCTCGACACCGGCTCCTACTACCACCTGAGATCCCTAGCCCGAGAATTGCTGTTTGACACCACAACCGCATCCAGCCCATAAGTGCACGAACTGATCGCTATAAGAACAGCCCAGTCCCAACCATTGTAAAAATTATCAATAACTTGTAATAAACCAGTGTATTCACTCCCAGTAAATACTACTTCTTGCACTGTCACTATGTTGAAATGCACTGTAGTTTGAGCTTTTCCCCATCTAGTTATTATATATCTTATTTGTATCACTTATGTTACTTGTATATTATTTGTAATTCGAAACCCATTCCCCAAATATGTAACTGTATATTTTCAGCTTTCTGGCTGCCAAGCTCTTTCAATAAACCGTTAATTATTATTATAATTATTATTATTATTATTATTATTATTATTATTATTATTACACTTAATTCTACCAGTTGAATCACAGGTGATGGCCGTCAGCCACGGTAGTTGAACACCAACTCAAAACAAGGGTTCGACTCCCTAATGAGAAAAATGTCCAATAAACAACATTTCAGGTCGAGTTGTTTACATATTGAATGGGGGACGGCCATCTTGTTTCCCTTTTTCACCGGGGGATTCTGCCGGCCGGTGTCACGACATGGCCGCCGGAGCCCATATAGCCCCTTTGTTACTACTGCTGCCGGATACACCTGTGTTGTAACCATAGGTGTATCTGGCACCTATACACACCTGCCTCGAAGTCAGGTGTAACCACCACCTGTACACACCTGTACATCACACACCACAACACCTTCCACACTCCCAACCAAACTTAAAGCAATTATTATATATCTATAGTGTAACTAACTACACATTACAATACACTGAAATAATAAAACAAAAATATATTCAGAATCTAAGAGAAGTATAGGAGAATAATCCTTAAATACAAACTCTATAAAACTTAATCTTGGTTACACCGCATTTTTTTCAGTAAGACAATATATATAATTACATTGGGCAGTCCATTACCACAAATTACACTGATAAACGGTACGTAATGGATACTGAATTACAAGTCTCATAACTAAGTCTGGCTAAAACAGTGGTAGACATTGTTTAGACATAAGCCAGTTGACTGCTGAGGTGAACATTAAACTAGTATGATAAAAATAGCAACCAATGATTTGAAGATTAATTAATGCAAATGTGAAATACCTAAGAGAATAGCAAATAAATGAAATACACCAACGCGATAAATAAATAAGAATGAATGGAAAATTATTGAACAATAAAATGAAAATAAGAAAACGAATAAACAGTAAAATGAAAATAAGTAAGAATAAAAAAAAGAATAACAATTACTACAATAAAACTAAATAAAACAAAATAAACAGAAAAGAATAAGAAACACAATAAATAAATAACACAGCAACACAAACAACATCATTTACTGTGTTACTTCACATCAACGTGTCCAACATTTGTCTTGACTCCATTTTCGTGAATATAACACACATCCCGGTAAAAAAAAAAAACACCAACGACAACAATAAATAAATAAACATTAAAAATAAATTCAATATATTTTCCCTAAGATTTTTTTTACTACGAAGTCAGGGCAAAAAGTTTGTATACGAATCTTCCTCAACATAATGCGGGGAAGCAGTTCTTTCACCACAGTTATACTCGTAGGTTATACTGTAGAGATCCCCGTGTTCAGAATACAGAGCCACTTATTGACGGTACAGTTACAGCCATTTATTGACGGTACAGTTACAGCCACTTATTGACGGTGCAGTTACAGCCACTTATTGACGGTACAGTTACAGTCCAAACTTCTTGTACACTTGGGGGCGGTTGACAACATGTGAACGCTGCTTGCATTATAAATTGTCAGAATAAAAAACTAAAAAAAAAAATCCGATACTAAGAAAAAACTGAGTAAATTAATGTTAAAATATCAATCTACCTTACCTACATCACCTCCTTAAGTAGATGGTATATTATCCAGCATGTCCAGGGAATACCCGAGGCACCGACTCTATTCAGAGATAGTGAAGAAAACAAATTAAGTGAGATAGTAGTGACTAGTAACGATGTTAGTAAGCAAATAGACAAACTAAAGCCTAATAAGTCACCTGGTCCCGATGAGATATTTGCCAGAGTATTAAAGGAATGTAAGGAAGAGCTTAGTATGCCCTTAGCAAAGTTGTTTAACATGTCATTAAAAACAGGTGTAGTACCAGAATCCTGGAGGATAGCGAATGTAATACCGATTTTCAAGAAGGGGGATAGATCACTATCCTCTAACTACCGCCCAATCAGTCTAACATCAATAGTAGGCAAATTACTGGAAGCAATCATTTCAAACTCTATTCGAAATCACCTGGAGAAGCACCGATTGATCAATGATTCCCAGCATGGCTTCACAAGCGGACGTTCTTGCCTAACTAAACTATTAACATTCTTTTCATCAGTTTTCGAATCGGTGGACGAGGGGCACAATTATGATGTGGTTTATCTCGACTTTAGCAATGCCTTCGACAGAGTCCCCCACGAAAGACTAATTAGAAAGGTAGAAGCTCATGGCATCAAAGGTGACATCCTTAAATGGATTAGGGCGTGGTTACAGGACAGGAAACAGCGAGTGAGCATTAACGGCACTAAGTCCCATTGGAGCAACGTCACAAGTGGAGTTCCCCAAGGCTCAGTACTTGGACCACTATTATTTATTATATACATAAACGACATAGATATCGGCATTGACAGCAACATAAGTAAATTTGCTGATGACACTAAAATAGGACGTGTTATCAAATCTGACGAGGACTCGGCAAAACTACAGGAAGATCTAAACAAATTTTTCGAATGGTCTGAAAAATGGCAGATGAAATTCAACGTCTACAAATGTAAAGTACTCAGTATAGGAGATGTAAACAGGAAACCAGATACCAGATGAACAACGATGCCATAGAGAAATCCGACTGCGAGAGAGATTTAGGAGTAATGATAAGTAGGAACCTTAAGCCAAGTAAACAATGTGTTTTTGCTCGTAACAAGGCTAATAAAGTACTTGGGTTCATACAAAGGAGTGTTAGTTACAAGACTAGCGAGGCCATCCTAAAACTGTATCTTGCTCTTGTGAGACCACACCTGGATTACGCAGTTCAGTTCTGGTCACCGTATTACAGAATGGATATAGAATCCTTGGAAAGAATTCAGAGGAGAATGACAAGACTAATCCCGGGCATTTGGAACCTTGAGTATAGAGACAGGTTAAAGCTTCTAAATTTGCACTCCCTTGAGAGACGTAGAGCGAGGGGCGACCTGATAAAGGTGTATAAGTGGAAGGCAGGGCTAAACAAAGGTGACATTACAAAGGTACTCAAACTATCCAACCAGGAGCGAACTCGTAACAATGGTTTTAAATTAGACAACTTTAGATTTAGGCGTGAAATAGGTAAACACTGGTTTGGAATCAGAGTAGTGGATGAATGAAACAAGTTACCAAATATCATCATAAACTCGAATACGCCCGCTGCAGTTTCCTCCATTCTTATGTTCTTATGTTCTTATGTATTGTCTAAAATAATACAGTATAATTGGTTATTTTACTTCAATTATGACTTTGTGTGATAATAGGACATAGTACCAAAATAAACTTTTTCTCGAACTGTTAAATAACTCAACAAAAATAATACTAATCCATTCTAAACAACTGATTATCAGACGTAGATGTCATAATTCAGCTCATCATAATTATCCATACACTCTCGTGTATAAATTCCACCGTCAAAATTTGTATTGTCGGAAGACGTTTTACTGTCTGAATGTCTGTCTAATTCTACAAAAACTCTCCGTTAGTATCAGTCTATTTCCTCTGTTACCTCATTACTTAAGAGTATTACAAAATATTACCACTGACTGTAACACCTGATGTGCAATGTGCATACTCATATTTATAATCCTGTGTATTTTGTAACTGAAAGAAAATACAGGTACAGGAATATTTAGTTACTCTTGCGGTATACAAAATCATATATCTATCTATCTATCTATCTACTGTATCTATCTATCTATCTATCTATCTACTGTATTTATCTATTTATATCAATTTTATTAACTCACCTGTACCATTAATCATCAGTATATTTATCTTAATCTTCTTCCCATTTTGATTTATTCCTCTTAACAATGTATGTATCTACACCCACAAACATACCTACTATCCACTCCCAAACACCCACAAACAAACCTACTATCCACTCCCTACACCCACAAACATACCTACTATCCACGCCCTACACCCACAAACATGCCTACTATCCACGCTCTACACCCACAAACATACCTACTATCCACGCTCTACACCCACAAACACACCTACTATCCACGCCCCACACCCACAAACAAACCTACTATCCACGCCCTACACCCACAAACAAACCTACTATCCACGCCCTACACCCACAAACAAACCTACTATCCACGCTCTACACCCACAAACAAACCTACTATCCACGCTCTACACCCACAAACAAACCTACTATCCACGCCCTACACCCACAAACAAACCTACTATCCACGCCCTACACCCACAAACAAACCTACTATCCACGCCCCACACCCACAAACAAACCTACTATCCACGCCCTACACCCACAAAGAAACCTACTATCCACTCCCTACACCCACAAACAAACCTACTATCGCCCTACACCCACAAACAAACCTATCCACGCCCTACACCCCTGAAACAAACCTACTATCACGCCCTACACCCACAAACAAACCTACTATCCACTCCCTACACCCACAAACATACCTACTATCCACGCCCTACGCCCACAAACAAACTTACTATCCACGCCCTACACCCACAAACAAACCTACTATCCATGCCCTACACCCACAATCAAACCTACTATCCATGCCCCACACC
>NW_024747604.1:0-16322 GCF_018991925.1 Homarus americanus | reverse complement strand
GGGACTTGTTATAATCGTTCAGGGGACTTTGTTATACTCGATCAGGGGACTTTGTTATACTCGATCAGGGGACTTTGTTATACTCGACCAGGGGAGTTTGTTATACTCACCAGGGGACTTTGTTATACTCGATGAGGGGCCTTTGTTAAACTCGATCAGGGGACTTTGTTGTACTCGATCAGGGGACTTTGTTATACTCTATGAGGGGCCTTTGTTATACTCGACCAGGGGATTTTGTTATAATCTATCAGGGGACTTTGTTATAATTGAACAGGGGACTTTGTTGAACTCGATGAGGGGCCTTTGTTATACTCAAGCAGGGGGCTTTGTTATAATCGCTCAGGGGACTTTGTTATACTCGATCAGGGGACTTTGTTATACTCGATCAGGGGACTTTGTTATACTCGATCAGGGGCCTTTGTTAAACTTCATTAGGGGCCTTTGTTATACTCGATGAGGGGCCTTTGTTATACTCGATCAGGGGACTTTGTTATACTTGATCAGGGGCCTTTGTTATAATCGGTCAAGGGACTTTGTTATACTCGATCAGGGGACTTTGTTATACCTCGATCAGGGGACTCTTTGTTATACCTCTAATCAGGAGTTTGTTATACCTTATTAGGGAATTTGTTATACCTCGATCAGGGACTTGTTATACCGATCAGGAGAAGCGAGTTATACTCGATCAGGGGACTTTGTTATACTCGATCAAGGACTTTGTTATCCTCGATCAGGGGACTTTGTTATACTCGATGAGGGGGCTTAGTTATACTCGATCAGGGGACTTTGTAATACTCGACCAGGGGAGTTTCTTATATTCGACCAGGGGACTTTGTTATACTCGATGAGGGGCCTTTGTTAAACTCGATGAGGGGCCTTTGTTATACTCGACCAGGGGAATTTGTTATACACTCTCAGGGGCCTTTGTTAAACTCGATCAGGGGCCTTTGTTAAAATCGATGAGGGGTCTTTGTTATACTCGACCAGGGGACTTTGTTATACTCGATCAGGGGCCTTTGTTAAACTCGATCAGGGGCTTCTGTTATACTCGATCAGGTGACTTTGTTATACACTATCAGGGGACTTTTTTATACTCGATCAGGGGACTTTGTTACACTCGACCAGGGGAGTTTGCTATACTCGACCAGGGGACTTTGTTATACTCGATCAGTGGCCTTTGGTATACTCGATGAGGGAACTTTGTTATACTCGATCAGGGGACTTTGTTATACTCGTTCAGTGGACTTTGTTATACTCGATCAGGGGCCTTTGTTGTCCCCGATCAGGGGACTTTGCTATACTCGATCAGGGTACTTTGTTATACTCGGTGAGGGGACTTTGTTATACTCGATCAGGGGACTTTGTTATACTTGTTCAGGGGACTTTGTTATACTTGATCTGGGGACTTTGTTATACTCGATGAGGGGGCTTTGTTATACACGATCAGGGAGGCTTTGTTATACTTGATCAGGGGCCTTTGTTATAATCATTCAAGGGACTTTGTTATACTCAATCAGGGGACTTTGTTATACTCGATCAGGGGACTTTGTTATACTCGACCAGGGGAGTTTGTTATACTCGACCAGGGAACTTTATTATACTCGATCAAGGGCCTTTGTTAAACTCGATCAGGGTCCTTTGTTATACTCGATCAGGGGACTTTGTTATACTCGATCAGGGGCCTTTGTTAAACTCGATCAGGGGACTTTGTTATACTCGATCAGGGGCCTTTGTTATAATCGTTCAGGGGACTTTGTTATACTCGATCAACGACTTTCTTATACTCGATCAGGGGACTTTGTTATACTCGATGAGGGGGCTTTGTTATACTCGATGAGGGGACTTTGTTATACTCGATGAGGGCACTTTGTTATACTCAATCAGGAGACTTTGTTATGCTTTTTCAGGGGACTTTGTTATACTCGATCAAGGACTTTGTTATCCTCGATCAGGGGATTTTGTTATACTCGATGAGGGGGCTTTGTTATACTCGATCAGGGGACTTTGTTATACTCGATGAGGGGACTTTGTTATACTCGATTATGGGCCATTTTTATACTCGATCAGGGGACTTTGTTATACTCGAATAGGGGACTTTGTTATAATCGTTTAGGCGACTTTGTTATACTCGATCAGGGGACTTTGTTATACTCGACCAGGGGAGTTTGTTATACTCGATCAGGGGTTTGTTATACTCGATCAGGGGAATTTGTTATACTCGATCAGGGGACTTTATTATATTCGATGAGGGGACTTTGTTATTCTCGATCAAGGGACTTTGTTATACTCGATGAGGGGCCTTTGTTATACTCGATCAGGGACAGGGGACTTTGTTATACTCGATCAGGGGCCTTTGTTGAACTCGATCAGGGGCCTTTGTTATACTCGATCAGGGGACTTTGTTATACTCTATCAGGGACTTTGTTATACTCGATCAGCGGACTTTGTTATTCTCGATCAGGGGACTTTGTTATACTCGTTCAGGGGACTTTGTTATACTTGATCAGGGGACTTTGTTATACTCGATGAAGGGCCTTTGTTATACTCGACCAGGGGACTTTGTTAAAATTGTTCAGGGGACTTTGTTATACTCGATCAGGGGACTTTGTTATACTCGATCAGGGGACTTTGTTATACTCGACCAGGGGAGTTTGTTATACTCGACCAGGGGACTTTGTTATACTCGGATCAGGGGCCTTTGTTAAACTCGATAAGGGGCCTTTGTTATACTTTTGATGAGGGACTTTGTTATACTCGATCAGGGGACTTTGTTATACTCGATCAGGACTTTGTTATACTCGATCGATGAGGGGCCTTTGTTATACTCGATCAGGGGACTTTGTTATACTCGATCAGCAGACTTTGTTATTTTCGATCAGGGGACTGTGTTATACTCGTTCAGGGGACTTTGTTATACTCGATGAGGGCCCTTTGTTAAACTCGATGAGGGGCCTTTGTTATACTCAACCAGGGGACTTTTTTATACTCGATCAGGGGCCTATGTTAAATTCGATCAGGGGACTTTGTTGTACTTCATCAGGGGGCTTTGTTATACTTGATCAGGGGACTTTGTTATACTCGATAAGGGGTCTTTGTTATACACGATCAGGGGGCTTTGTTATACTTGATCAGGACCCTTTGTTATCATCGTTCAAGGGACTTTGTTATACTCGATCAGGGAACTTTGTTATACTCGATCAGGGGACTTTGTTATACTCGACCAGGGGAGTTTCTTATACTCGACCAGGGGACTTTGTTATACTCGATGAGGGGTGTATGTATATTATGTATGCTGGATTATGTATTATGTATGTATATTATGTATGTGCTCCATTTATATTTATTCAGCCTAGCTAGCAGCGTGTGGCAATGTTATT
The DNA here is from genome assembly GCF_018991925.1 of Homarus americanus. Classification (NCBI taxonomy): domain Eukaryota; kingdom Metazoa; phylum Arthropoda; class Malacostraca; order Decapoda; family Nephropidae; genus Homarus; species Homarus americanus. The sequence goes on along the minus strand of NW_024747604.1, from coordinate 12,945 downwards.
ACCATATCCCACACGCTTAATTAATGTGCCTGGCGACGTATGGAAGCTGCTAATGTATCACTTGCCATACGTCGTCTATGGTAGTTGACCAAGAGCTTAGCTAGGGAGCAGTGCTACCCACCTCTGTGTACATACTCTTATCCAGTAAACCGAACCTACAAAACTATACAGGTGTTTGTGTTCTCTCCTGTATATAGAACTTATTACCCAGAACACCTAACATGGCGCAGTGCGTAGTTTTACTGGATTATTACGAGTGATTAGTGCAAGTTTGTGGAAAGCCGGCTTATGACTCCCGCCTTTGTGTCAACCCCGCGTCATCCCTCGAAGAATTTCGCAACTTTGAGCAGTGTCAGTGACAGTGATTTTCTGTGAAGTGTTAAGTGCATTGTGTGTTTCGTGCCATTCATGTGTGACCTTGTTCGAACGGATTTCCAAGGTATACGGCATGTTCTGGGCATTTGTGGGGTGTAGAGCTCAGCGCACCCTCCTCTGACCGTTTACAGAGAGCGACTGAGCTACTCCTGTCTCCACCCCCCTCCCTCACAGCGCCGCCTCCACCCCCCCTCACAGCTGGGGCGAGACGCTCTGCCCGGGACACACACACACACACACACATACATGTACTAACACTTGCTGACCGCGCGGCTTCATTATATATATTTTATATATATAACCTACTTATCTGTGTATTTAATTAAATTTTTTTGTCTGAAATCTTGTTGATACGACGGGCTGACCGGTCAACACTGATTTAAGACACAGTACACAGATAAAGTAGTTATGTCTCATGCCTTACGTAGCCGTGGACCCAGCGCCTGGATGAGTCAAGCGGATGATAGTCCCCCAGAGATGGATGACCAGGCCGGCCACGACGCTCCAGCTCCCACAACATCGCGCAGCCCTTCACCTCAACATTCAGCGTTATCTCCAGAGATAATTGCCTTAATGAAGTTTATGAGAGATGAGAGACGCGAGGATGAAGCTCACAGACGTTTGGCGGATGAGCACAGAAGGCAAGCAGAGGCAGAACGAGACCACCAACGGAGAATGGAAGACAGTGCACGGTTTGAAGCCTTGATATCTCGCCTCACTGTTAACCAAGCCCCTGGCTCTAACACTGCCTCGGTACTGAATGGTTCAGATACCTCATCCATGCTTCCTTCACGCCCCCCAGCCCCACCTAAAGCAGCAGCTCAAACACCGCCCATCTTGGAGCCTGATGTAAATTTCCAGACTTTTCGCGAATGGCGGCGGCGGTGGGCTGATTATGCTACAATGGTGGATCTCCAGAGTTTGTCACAGCCTAAACAACTCATCCAGCTGCGTATGTGCCTGTCCTTGGAAGTTCAGCGTGTCTTAGAACATACGTTGCAGGTACCCCCAACCTCTTCGCTGTCTGTAGAGGAGGTACTGGACGTTCTACAACGGCACATCAAAGGACAGCAGAATGAAGCTCTGCGCAGGAGGGAATTGTTTAGCTGCAGACAGATGGAGGGTGAGTCTTTTGACGCTTTTTATGTACGTCTTAAGAGAGCCTCGGAAGAGGTAGATATATGTTTAGGCCACCACCAGCAGTGCGAGGAGACCCAGTTGAAGCAGGTGATCCTGATGGGTGTTAAGGACGAGGAACTTGTCCAACGCCTCACCTCCCTCGACTCTTCCTCTTCTCTTCAGGATGTGTTGACGATATGTCGCTCCTATGAGGCTGCCAGGTGTGCCACCTCTGCCATCCGAGCTCCCCCTACAGCTGTACGCGCTGTGTCCCGGTACAAGAAGGACAAGAAGTCTGCTCCTACGCCTTCGCCCACCACGTCCACGCCCGGTTCATTTTGTAACAACTGTGGTAAGCAGCACGGAACACAGGTGTGTCCAGCTGCTCAGTCTACCTGCAACAGTTGTGACCGTATGGGCCACTGGTCGCTCACAGTGCGGTGCCCAGCTAAGTACGTACAGTGCAATGTGTGCGGTCGTCTGGGCCACTATGACAAGTGTTGCCCTACCCACGAACCCAAGGGACAGCGTCGGCGGAAGCTTCGGCGCCCTTCTACCAGTGAGGGCCGCCCACAGTCGCCAAATCAGAGGCACGACGACCCTGGACAAAGCCCGACCCATTTTAGGAGGGTGTACTCCTCGCATCCCAGGACCAAAGTCCCCCAGTACATCAGCGTCATCGTGACCTACGGCGGTGTGTCATCCCGTCTTCAGATGTTGCCCGACACCGGCGCTGATGCTACAGTCATCGGTCCCCAGCATTTGCGATGCTTGGGGCTCTCTCCAAGCGATCTAGGACCGCCTCCCGAGGACCTCTGCGTCATGGCAGATGGTTCACAGATGGCCCCAGCCCTGGGTTCACTCTATGCACATGTCACCTTTGGCAACAGGTCGTGTCAGGCCTGGATTGACGTGCATAATGGTGTCCCGACTCCCTTGCTGTCCTACAGACATTGTCAAGAGTTGGCCATCATCTCCCAGGACTTCCCAACACCGATTCTCGAGGTAAATTACGCCAACAGGGTGCACGAAGGGAGCAGCAACTACCCTGCTGCCGCCCTACCCCTACCTCTGGCCAGTGACACCTCTCCTTCGGTAGTTGTCCCTGCTGCATCACGTCCCCACGCCTTGGCTCGCCTTCACGACAGTCACCGTGGAGCTGAGGCCACCAAACGACGTGCACGACAGACTGTGTTCCGGCCTGGCATCGACCCCGACATCTCCAATGCTGTCCAGGTGTGTAAGCCCCGCCACGTATTACAACCCAGCCAGCAGCAGGTACCCTTCATGAGTGACGACAACCCCACCCGCCCCTTTGAGTCTGTGTCGGCCGACTTTTTCTGTGTGTCAGGAAAGTCCTTCCTGGTTATCGTCGACCGTCTCTCTGGTTGGCCGGTTGTCATCAAGGGCGGTAATGACACGACGTCTGCCGCCACCATCAGCAAGTTCCGCCACTACTTCCGTGACGTGGGCGTTCCTGTACGCCTGCGAACCGACGGAGGGCCTCAGTTCACAAGCCGGGACTTTGCTGTGTTCCTTGACCGATGGGGAGTCCGGCATGTGTTGTCATCGCCCCATTACCCGCAGTCCAACGGCCACGCTGAGGCTGCTGTCAAATCCTTGAAGCACCTCATCCTTAAGGTGGCCCCTTCTGGGAATATTGACTGCGAGGCCTTCGACCGGGGTCTTCTTGAACTCCGCAACACACCTAACTACACCGGACGCTCCCCTGCCCAGGTTTTGTATGGACGCCCCCTTCGTTCTTGTGTCCCTGCTCACCCTCAATCCTTCTCCAAGGAGTGGCAGGCCAAGACAGAGGATTGTGATCGCCGAGCCGCCGAACGTGTTCAGGACGTCGTCGCCCGCTACAACGACCACGCCAGTTCTCTCCCCAGGTTGAGTGTCGGCACCCAAGTCCGTGTTCAGGACCCGACCTCCCTACGTTGGGACAAAGTAGGCGTAGTCATGGGTCTCGGCAGGTCACGGGACTACCAGGTGCGGTTACCCAGTGGTCGTGTGTGGTGGAGGAACCGCCGTTTTCTCCGCCCCGTAACAATGCCTTCTGCTGGCCCCGCCACCAGTGTTGAGTCCCATACCCTTCCCAGTGATGAAGTCCCTCGACGCTCAGAACGGATCCAGAAGAAAAGGTCCGCTCAAGACTTTGCTATGAGCGTATAGGGGGGAGGGAGGTGTATGTATATTATGTATGCTGGATTATGTATTATGTATGTATATTATGTATGTGCTCCATTTATATTTATTCAGCCTAGCTAGCAGCGTGTGGCAATGTTATTACCATATCCCACACGCTTAATTAATGTGCCTGGCGACGTATGGAAGCTGCTAATGTATCACTTGCCATACGTCGTCTATGGTAGTTGACCAAGAGCTTAGCTAGGGAGCAGTGCTACCCACCTCTGTGTACATGCTCTTATCCAGTAAACCGAACCTACAAAACTATACAGGTGTTTGTGTTCGCTCCTGTATATAGAACTTATTACCCAAAACACCTAACAAGGGGCCTTTGTTAAACTCGATGAAGGGCCTTAGTTATACTCGACCAAGGGACTTTGTTATACTCGATCAGGGGCCTTTGTTAAACTCGATCAGGGGCCTTTGTTATACTCGATCAGGGGACTTTGTTATACTCTATCAGGGGACTTTGTTATGCTCGACCAGGGGAGTTTGAAATACTCGACCAGGGGACTTTGTTATACTCGATTAGGGGCCTTTGTTATACTCGATTAGGGAGCTTTGTTATACTCGATCAGCGGACTTTGTTATACTCGTTCAGCGGACTTTGTTATACTCGATCAGGGGCCCTTGTTGTACCCGATCAGGGGACTTTGGAATACTCGATCAGGGTACTTTGTTATACTCGGTGAGGGGACTTTGTTATACTCGATCAGGGGGCTTTGTAATACACGATCAGGGGGCTTTGTTATACTTGATCAGGGGCCTTTGTTATAATCGCTCAAGGGACTTTGTTATAATCGATCACGGGACTTTGTTATACTCGACCAGGGGAGTTTCTTATACTCGACCAGGGGACTTTGTTATACTCGATGAGGGGCCTTTGTTAAACTCGATGAGGGGCCTTTGTTATACTCGATCAGGGGACTTTGTTATACTCGACCAGGGGAGTTTGCTATACTCGACCAGCGGACTTTGTTTTACTCGATCAGGGGCCTTTGGTATACTCGATTTGGGAACTTTGTTATACTCGATCAGGGGACTTTGTTATACTCGTTCAGTGGACTTTGTAATACTCGATCAGGGGCCTTTGTTGTACCCGATCAGGGGACTTTGGTATACTCGATCAGGGTACTTTGTTATACTCGGTGAGGGGACTTTGTTATACTCGATCAGGGGACTTTGTTATACTTGTTCAGGGGACTTTGTTATACTTGAACTGGGGACTTTGTTATACTCGATGAGGGGGCTTTGTTATACACGATCAGGGGGGCTTTGTTATACTTGTTCAGGGGCCTTTGTTATAATCGTTCAAGGGACTTTGTTATACTCAATCAGGGGACTTTGTTATACTCGATCAGGAGACTTTGTTATACTCGACCAGGGGAGTTTGTTATACTCGACCAGGGGACTTTATTATACTCGATCAACGGCCTTTGTAAAACTCGATCAGGGTCCTTTGTTATACTCGATCAGGGGACTTTGTTATACTCGATCAGGGGCCTTTGATAAGCTCGATCAGGGGACTTTGTTATACTCGATTAGGGGCCTTTGTTATAATCGTTCAGGGGACTTTGTTATACTTGATCATGGTACTTTGTTATACTCGATTAGAGGCCTTTGTTATACTCGATCAGGGGACTTTGTTATACTCGATCAGGGCCTTTGTTATAATCGTTCAGGGGACTTTGTTATACTTGATCAGGGTACTTTGTTATACTCGATTAGAGGCCTTTGTTATACTCGATGAGGGCACTTTGTTATACTCGATCAAGAGACTTTGGAGACTTTGTTATCAGGGGACTTTGTTACTTTATCAGGGGACTTTGTACTATAATTTTACCGGAGTTTGGATACTTGTTATACTCGATCAGGGACTTTGTTATACTCGATCAGGGAATTTGTTATACTCGATCAGGGGACTTTGATATATTCGATGAGGGACTTTGTTATTCTCGATCATGGGACTTTGTTATACCCGATGAGGGGCCTTTGTTATACTCGATGAGGGGACTTTGTTCTACTCGATCATTGGAATTTGTTATACTCGATCAGAGGACTTTGTTATATTCGATGAGGGGACTTTTTTATACTCGATCATGGGACTTTGTTATACCCGATGAGGGGCCTTTGTTATACTCGATCAGGGGCCTTTGTTATACCCGATCAGGAGACTTTGTTATAATCGATCAGAGGACTTTGTTATACTCTATGAGGGGGCTTTGTTATCCTCGATCAGGGACTTTACATACCTATTCAGGGAACTTTGTTATACTTGGATCTTCAGGGACTTTTGTTATAATTTCGGATTAAGGGCCTTTGTTATACTCGATCAGGACTTTGTTATACTCGATCAGGGACTTTGCGAGACCATCAGGAGCTTTGTTATACTCGACCAGGGACTTTTGTTATTCTCGATCATGGGACTTTGTTATACTCGATGAAGGGCCTTTGTTATACTCGACCAGGGGAGTTTGTTAAATTTGTTCAGGGGACTTTGTTATACTCGATCAGGGGCCCTTGTTGTACCCCATCAGGGGACTTTGCAATACTCGATCAGGGTACTTTGTTATACTCGGTGAGGGGACTTTGTTATACTCGATCAGGGGGTTTTGTAATACACGATCAGGGGGCTTTGTTATACTTGATCAGGGGCCTTTGTTATAATCGCTCAAGGGACTTTGTTATACTAGATCAGGGGACATTGTTATACTCGATCAGGGGACTTTGTTATACTCGACCAGGGGAGTTTCTTATACTCGACCAGGGGACTTTGTTATACTCGATGAGGGGCCTTTGTTAAACTCGATGAGGGGCCTTTGTTATACCCGACCAGGGGACTTTGTTAAAATTGTTCAGGGGACTTTGTTATACTCGATCAGGGGACTTTGTTATACTCGATCAGGAGACTTTGTTATACTCGATGAGGGGAGTTTGTTATACTCGACCAGGGGACTTTGTTATACTCGATCAGGGGCCTTTGTTAAACTCGATCAGGGGCCTTTGTTATACTCGATCAGGGGACTTTGTTATACTCGATCAGGGGACTTTGTTATACTCGATCAGCTGACTTTGTTATACTCGATCAGGGGACTTTGTTTTACTCGATGAGGGGCCTTTGTTATACTCGATCAGGGGACTTTGTTATACTTGATCAGCAGACTTTGTTATTCTCGAGCTTATGGCGCCGTGAACCTCTAATGGGGACCACCCGTGCCGCTTAGGTGATCAGAACAACGTTTTACCAAATGCGGCTTCAAAACACGAGGGTCCATATATATTTCATTTGCCCAATAAAGCACGCGGACTTGTACATATAATCAACGCCTCACCCCACTATGATTAAAACCCACGATCTTATAATTGTGACCGGGGTATGCTACCTCTGGGCCACCAGGACACTAAAAGCAGTCCTAGACTCTGCTATATTTCACACAAATCCTGTTCAACGAGCTTATGGCGCAGTAAACCTCTAATGGGGACCACCCGTGCCGCTTATGTGATCAGAGCAACGTTTTACCAAATCCGGCTTGGAAACACGAGGATCCATATATATTTCATTAGCCCAATAAAGCAGTCGGACTTCTATATATAACAAACACCTCACCCCACCAGGATTCAAACCCACAATCTTATAATTGTGACCGGGGTATGCTACTTCTGGGCCACCAGGACAATAAAAGCAGTCCTAGACTCTACTATATTTCACACAAAGCCTGTTAAACGAGATTATGGCGGTGTGAACCACTATAGGGGACCACCCGTGCCTCTTAGGTGATCAGAGCAACGCTTTACCAAGTGCGGTTTTGAAACACGAGGATCCATATATATTTCATTAGCCCAATAAAGCTCGCGGACTTCTACATATAATCAATGCCTCACCCCACCAGGATTTGAAGCCACGATCTTATAATTGTGACTGGGGAACGCTACCTCTGGGCCAACAGGACAATAAAAGCATTCGTAGACTCTACTATATTTCACACAAAGCCTGTTCAACGACCTTATGGCGCCGTGAACCTCTAATGGGGACCACCCGTGCTGCTTAGGTGATCAGAGCAACGTTTTACCAAATGCGGCTTCAAAACACGAGGATCCATATATATTTCATTCCCCAATAAAGCACGCGGCTTCTACATATAATCAACACCTCACACCACCAGGATTCGAACCCATGATCTTCTAATTGTGACCGGGGAACGCTACCTCTGGGCCATCAGGACAATAAAAGCAGTCCTAGACTCTGCTATATTTCACACAAAGCCTGTTCAACGGGTTTATGGCACCGTGAACATCTAATGGGGACCACCCGTGCCGCTTAGGTGATCATAACAACGTTTTACCAAATGCGGCTTCGAAACAGGAGGATCCATATATATTTCATTAGCCCAATAAAGCACGCGAACTTCTACATATAATCAACACCTCACCCCACCAGGATTTCAACCAACGATCTTAAAATTGTGACCGGGGAACGCTACCTCTGGGCCACTAGGACAATAAAAGCAGTCCTAGTCTCTGCTATATTTCACACAAAGCCTGTTCAACGAGCTTATGGCGCCGTGAACCACTATAGGGGACCACCCGTGCCACTTAGGTGATCAGAGCAACGTTTTACCAAATGCCGCTTCGAAACAGGAGAATCCATATATATTTCATTAGCCCAATAAAGCACGCGGACTTCTACATATAATCAACACCTCACCCCACCAGGATTTAAACCCAAGATCTTATAATTGTGACCGGGGAACGCTACCTCTGGGCCACCAGGACAATAAAAGCAGTCCTAGACTCTACGATATTTCACACAATGCCTGTTCAACGAGCTTATGGCGCTGTAACCACTATTATAGGGGACCACCCGTAAGCCGTAGGTGACTGTTAACGCTAACCAAATGCGGCCAAACCCGAGGATCCATATATATTTCATTAGGCCCAATAAAGCACGCAGAGACTTCTACATATAATCAACGCCCGAATTCCCCACCAGGATTTGAAGCCACGATCTTATAGTCGTGACCGTACGCTACCTCTGGGCCACCAGGACAATAAAAGTAACTCTAGACTCTACTATATTTCACACAAAAGCCTGTTCAACGAGCTTATGGCGCCGTGAACCTCTCATTGGGACCACCTGTGTCGCTTAGGTGATCAGAGCAACGTTTTACCAAATGCGGCTTCGAAACACATGGATCCATATATATTTCATTAGCCCAATAAAGCACGCGGACTTCTACATATAATCAACACATCACCCCACCAGGATTTAAACCCACGATCTTATAATTGTGACCGGGGAACGCTACCTCTGGGCCACCAGGATAATTAAACCAGTCCTAGACTGTGCTATATTTCACACAAAGCCTGTTCAACGAGCTTTTGGCGCCGTGAACCTCTAATGGGGACCACCCGTGCCGCTTAGGTGATCAGAGCAACGTTTTACCAAATGCAGCTTCAAAACACTAGGATCCATATAAATTTCATTTGCCCAATAAAACACGCGGACTTCTACATATAATCAACACCTCACCCCACCAGGATTCGAACCCACGATCTTCTAATTGTGACCGGGGAACGCTACCTCTGGGCCACCAGGACAATAAAAGCAGTCCTAGACTCTACTATATTTCACACAATGCCTGTTCAACGAGCTTATGGCGCTGTGAACCGCTATAGGGGACCACCCGTGCCGCGTAGGTGATCAGAGCAACGTTTAACCAAATGCGGCTTCGAAACCCGAGGATCCATATATCTTTCATTAGCCCAATAAAGCACGCAGACTTCTACATATAATCAACGTCTCACCCCACCAGGATTTGAAGCCACGATCTTATAATTGTGACCGGGGGACGCTACCTCTGGGCCACCAGGACAATAAAAGCAATCCTAGACTCTACTATATTTCACACAAAGCCTGTTCAACGAGCTTATGACGCTGTGAACCACTATAGGGGACCACCCGTGCCACTTATGTGATCAGAGCAACGTGTTACCTAATGCGGCTTCGAAACAGGAGAATCCATATATATTTCATTAGCCCAATAAAGCACGCGGACTTCTACATATAATCAACACCTCACCCCACCAGGATTTAAACCCACGATCTTATAATTATGACCGGGGAACGCTACCTCTGGGCCACCAGGATAATTAAAGCAGTCCTAGACTGTGCTATATTTCACACAAAGCCTGTTCAACGAGCTTTTTGCGCCGTGAACCTCTAATGGGGACCACCCGTGCCGCTTAGGTGATCAGAGCAACGTTTTACCAAATGCGGCTTCAAAACACTAGGATCCATATATATTTCATTTGCCCAATAAAACATGCGGACTTCTACATATAATCAACACCTCACCCAACCAGGATTCGAACCCACGATCTTCTAATTGTGACCGGGGAACGCTACCTCTGGGCCACCAGGACAATAAAAGCAGTCCTAGACTCTGCTATATTTCACAAAAAGCCTATTCAACGAGCTTATGGCGCTGTGAACCTCTAATGGGGACCATCCGTGCCGCTTAGGTGATCAGAGCAACGTTTTACCAAATCCGGCTTGGACACACGAGGATCCATATATATTTCATTAGCCCAATAAAGCACTCGGATTTCTACATATAATCAACACCTCACCCCACCAGGATTCAAACCCACAATCTTATAATTGTGACCGGGGTATGCTACCTCTGGGCCACCAGGACAATAAAAGCAGTCCTAGACTTTTCTATATTTCACACAAAGCCTGATCAACGAGCTTATGGCGCTGTGAATAACTATAGGGGACCACTCGTTCCGCTTAGGTGATCAGAGCAACGTTTTACCAAATGCGGCTTCAAAACACGAGGATCCATATATATTTCATTTGCCCAATAAAGCACGTGGCTTCTACATATAATCAACACCTCACCCCACCAGGATTTGAACCCACGATCTTCTAATTGTGACCGGGGAACGCTACCTCTGGGCCACCAGGACAATAAAAGCAGTCCTAGACTCTGCTATATTTCACACAAAGCCTGTTCAACGAGCTTATGGCGCTGTGAACCTCTAATGGGGACAATCTGTGCCGCTTAGGTGATCAGAGCAACGTTTTACCAAATCCGGCTTCGAAACACGAGGATCCATATATATTTCATTAACCCATTAAAGCACGCGGACTTCTACATATAATCAACACCTCACTCCACCAGGATTCGAAACCACGATCTTATAATTGTGACCGAGGAACGCTACCTATGGGCCACCAGGACACTATAAGCAGTCCTAGACTCTACTATATTTCACACAAAGCCTGTTCAACGACCTTATGGCGCCATGAACCTCTAATGGGGACCACCGTACTGCTTAGGTGATCAGAGCAACGTTTTACCAAATGCGGCTGGAAACACGAGGATCCATATATATTTCATTAGCCCAATAAAGCACGCGGACTTCTACATATAATCAACGCCTCACCCGACCAGGATTTGAAGCCAAGATCTTAAAATTGTGACCGGGGAACGCTACCTCTGGGCCACCAGGACAATAAAAGCAGTCCTAGACTCTGCTATATTTCACACAAAGCCTGTTCAACGAGCTTATGGAGCCGTGAACCTCTCATTGGGACCACCTGTGCCGCTTAGGTGATCAGAGCAACGTTTTACCAAATGAGGCATCAAAACACGAGGATCCATATATATTTCATTTGCCCAATAAAACAGGCGGACTTCTACATATAATCAACACCTCACCCAACCAGGATTTGAAGCCACGATCTTATAATTGTGACCGGGGAACGCTACCTCTGGGCCAACAGGACAATAAAAGCATTCATAGGCTCTGCTATATTTCACACAAAGTCTGTTCAACGAGCTTATGGCGCTGTGAACCTCTAATGGAGACCACCCGTGCTGCTTAGGTGATTAGAGCAACGTTTTACCAAATGCGGCTTCAAAACTCGAGGATCCATCTATATTTCATTTGCCCAATAAAGCACGTGGCTTCTACATATAATCAACACCTCACCCCACCAGGATTCGAACCCACGATCTTCTAATTGTGACCGGGGAACGCTACCTCTGGGCAACCAGGACAATAAAAGCATTCCTAGACTCTACTATATTTCACACAAAGCCTGTTCAACGACCTTATGGCGCGATGAACCTCTAATGGGGACCACCCATGCCGCTTAGGTGATAAGAGCAACGTTTTACCAAATCCGGCTTGGAAACACGAGGATCCATAGATATTTCATTAGCACAATAAAGCACACGGATTCTACATATAATCAACACCTCAGCCCACGAGGATTTGAACCCACTATCTTATAATTGTGACCAGGGAACGATTACCTCTGGGCAACCAGGACAATAAAACAGTCCTAGACTCTACTATATTTCACACAAAGCCTGTTCAACGACCTTATGGCGCGATGAACCTCTAATGGGGACCACCCGTGCCGCTTAGGTGATAAGAGCAACGTTTTACCAAATCCGGCTTGGAAACACGAGGATCCATAGATATTTCATTAGCACAATAAAGCACGCGGACTTCTACATATAATCAACACCTCAGCCCACCAGGATTTGAACCCACTATCTTATAATTGTGACCAGGGAACGCTTCCTCTGGGCAACCAGGACAATAAAAGCAGTCCTAGATTCTACTATATTTCATACAAAGCCTGTTCAACGACCTTATGGCGCCATGAACCTCTAATGGGGACCACCTGTGCCGCTTATGTGATCGGAGCAACGTTTTACCAAATCCGGCTTCGAAACACGAGGATCAATATATATTTCAATAGCCCAATAAAGCACGCTTACTTCTACATATAATCAACACCTCACCCCACCAGGATTTGAACCCACGATCTTATAATTGTGACCGGGGAACGCTACCTCTGGGCAACCAGGACAATAAAACAGTCCTAGACTCTACTATATTTCACACAAAGCCTGTTCAACGACCTTATGGCGCGATGAACCTCTAATGGGGACCACCCGTGCCTCTTAGGTGATAAGAGCAACATTTTACCAAATCCGGCTTGGAGACACGAGGATCCATACATATTTCATTAGCCCAATAAAGCACGCAGACTTCTACATATAATCAACGCCTCACCCCACCAGGATTTGAAGCCACGATCTTATAATTGTGACCGGGCGACGCTACCTCTGGGCCACCAGGACAATAAAAGCATTCCTAGACTCTGTTATATTTCACACAAAGCCTGTTCAACGGGCTTATGGCACCGTGAACCTCTAATGGGGACCACCCGTG
>NW_024747603.1:0-24458 GCF_018991925.1 Homarus americanus | reverse complement strand
GTGATGATTAGGCCATAAAATATGCTTTTGGTTTATTGCTAACAAAATATACTTTGCTCTACCGCTGTCGTGCAAAACATGGTGAAAATTACATACACCGTTAATAAAGTATTCATGGAAGAAGAAGAAGAAGAAGAAGAAGAAGAAGAAGAAGTACGAGGAAGAATTGTGGAGGGAATGAACAGTGAGACAATGTAAAGCCTCCGGGATGGCGGCAGCGTTTCTGTTATTAATATATAATAAGACAATAGGAAAATATGTTGTTGTCTCTACCTGTATTATTACCTTTGCGATAGCATGGTTCAATTTTGGGAGGACAGAGGAAGGAGCAGGAGGTTAGGAAGGGAGAGATAGTGTCTGTGATCCTCGGGTCACCACTCCTCGGATTGTGTCAGTTCAAGTTTAGAAGCTCCAACAACTTTCCCTGAATACGAATTCACAACCTTTCGATTTACAACAGGTACCTACTTACTGCTACAGTAGGTGAACAGGGACCAAGGGGGCTAGGAATAGTGTCCAAACAACTTGCTCCTGCCTGCCTGTGTGATGTAGTCGTGGCCACAATTAGGTTAGGATACAGACACATCTGGCAAGTTAGTAACGCTGTACCCATACCGGAACACTCAGCATGTAAACTTTGTGATACACCTTTAAAGCACTATATTATTGAATGTGACACTGTCAAAGACTTCAGGCCACCTCACTTATTGTATCTTGAACTATGTCATTACTTCATTGAGGACATTACATTCTTGCTGTTTATCCCAAATTGGCTAGCTAGCTAGCCCACACTGATTAGTCTACAATTACCATATGACTCCAATGTATGCTGCTGGTAAATGTGTACTGTCAATGAACCAGAGTGAAAATAAGGTCGCCTCCCTTGCTGCTGCTGCTGCTGCTGCTGCTGCTGCTGCTTCTTGCGCCCTTCTAAGTCCCGTTTAAGTCCCCCACCCCAGGCCCCCGCAGTACCCCTTCACATCTACAACATTCAAAAACAATTTCACTCAATTTCCACAATACTATGCTAATTACACGTAAAATAGAGTGTTATCCTGCAACACGTTGATGTCGTATATTTCTCTCTTTAAGTGATATCCTGTGGCTCCGAAAGGAGCCTGTTTGGTTAGGTTGTCTTGTGTGAACGAACCTTGGGTTCTTATTTCTTCTCTGTCTTCTTGGGGAGGAGCACAACTTGGATGTTAGGAAGGACACCCCCTTGAGCAATGGTGACTCCAGACAGGAGCTTGTTCAGCTCCTCGTCATTGCGAATGGCAAGCTGAAGATGACGCGGGATAATGCGGGTCTTCTTGTTGTCGCGGGCGGCGTTACCGGCCAGCTCGGGCACTTCTGCTGCCAGGTACTCCATGACGGCTGCAAGGTACACAGGTGCACCTGCACCAACACGCTCAGCATAGTTGCCTTTACGCAAGAGACGGTGGATCCTACCCACGGGGAACTGGAGTCCGGCCCTGCTAGAACGGGACTTTGACTTGCCCTTCACCTTGCCTCCCTTGCCGCGTCCTGACATGTTGCTGCTGCTGCTTTTCGTGATAGGAGTTAAATTTCCGCCCGCCACCTTGGTCTTTTATACCAAGCTCAGGATCAGGCCAGGTGGCCGTCTCGCGGACACAACCAATGTAAGAGAGCCGTAGCTGCAGCCAGTCTGATCCTGAGCGGCCCGCTCGGTATATAAGGAAAAGTTAGTCGGGCCAGTTTTCAATTCTCTCGCTCCGCGCCACGAGTAACTGTGCCGCCATGCCTCCCAAAACTTCCGGAAAGGCTGCCAAGAAGGCTGGAAAGGCAGGAAGGCCATTACCCAGGGTGACAAGAAAGAAGAAAGCGCGGGAGGAAAGCTACCTTTCTACATCTGGGTATGAAGCAAGTGCACCCCGACACAGGAGTCTCCTCCAAAGCTATGTCCATCATGAACTCTTTCGTGAACGACATCTTCGAGCGCATCGCTGCCGAGGCTTCCCGCCTGGCGCACTACAACAAACGCTCCACCATTACAAGTCGGGAAATCCAGACAGCTGTCCGACTCTTGCTGCCCGGTGAACTGGCCAAGCATGCCGTGTCTGAGGGCACCAAGGATGTCACCAAGTACACCTCTTCCAAGTAAGAGGTTACTTGTGCACAACAAACACGCCATCCCACTACTACAACTTAATCGGCTCCATCGGAGCCACAGTTACATGTTAAAGAGACAGTTACCGACAGTGATATATTGAGAGGGAAATAAAAAAAATAAAATTATAATAATCTGCATTCTCTATTGGCGTAGAAACAGGACTAAATCGAAACATAATAAATAAATAAATAAATTCTGCGTGGAGTACTTTTACACCCACTGCAAAGTGACATACATGGAGTGTGTTTGGGCTTCATTTCTTGTTTGCAGCATGCCTATTTCATGTAAAAAAAAATTTTATTTTATTTTATTGTATGTTCTTTTATTTTATTTATTTCTTTACTTACTTATTCTTTATATATTTATTTTTTACTAGCTCTTGTTTGTTGCACCCACCCACCTCCCGAATTGATGACCTACTATACAATCGTACCTCCACGAATGTTACCAACTTACCGTTAGGCGATTTGGGTAACCGAAATTAACGCTCTCCGACCACCAACCATTTCGATTGTCATGAAAATTATCTTCAGAACGGTTCTTTGGCCCTGAGAAGGGCCGAGTTATAGATGTCTGGTAGGTTTTGTTGTGCTTTTTGTTTTTCCCCAAGGAAGAGGACTTAAGCACGCTCTCCGCGGATGCGCCGGGCCAGCTGGATGTCGTTGGGCATGATGGTAACGCGCTTGGCGTGAATGGCACACAGGTTGGTGTCCTCGAAAAGACCCACCAGGTAAGCCTCAGAGGCTTCCTGCAGAGCCATGACGGCAGACGACTGGAAGCGCAGGTCAGTCTTGAAATCCTGGGCGATCTCACGCACCAGGCGCTGGAAGGGCAGCTTCCTGATGAGTAGCTCTGTGCTCTTCTGGTAACGACGGATCTCACGAAGGGCGACGGTTCCGGGCCTGTAACGATGGGGCTTCTTGACACCACCGGTGGCTGGGGCGGACTTGCGAGCTGCCTTGGTGGCAAGCTGCTTCCGTGGAGCCTTGCCTCCAGTAGACTTGCGGGCAGTCTGTTTAGTACGGGCCATCTCGACGACGAAATAGTCAATACGGGCGGCCCGGCAGGCGGGCGGGCTTATATACAGACATTCTCCACCTCAGTGGCCACCTCATTGGCCACGAGTGCCGCATGCGTCATCCGCAAGCTACGCCCCACCTCCAAGAGGGAGGGACGGCCTTGGATGAACGATACTACCGCTGCGTCCACAGCACGCCACCTACTCCCACCAAACCGTGGGCGAAGCCACACTCTCTCTCCCTCACCATGAACGGATACGAGTTTGTTAACGTGGCGCGGATACGTCCGGACACGCCGACCTGCCCCAAGAAACTAAACCTCCTAGTTCTCCAGAAGTTTTTCGAAGCTAATGGGATCGTGGGGGTCACCAAGGTAGAACGCCTAAAGCTCCATGGTGACATCAAGATCACCTTCGCCGAGATGGGCATGCCCGCTCAACTCGCGGAGATCCCAGACATCAACGGCATTCCTTTTAAAATGTTTGCCTTCATGTGGGACAACTTGAAGCTGGGTGTAATCTCCCACGCCGAAATTGCCCACATGGACAAAGCAGAGCTGAGTGAGCTCCTCAAGGAGCAGCAGCTCCAAGTTGTGAAAAAGCTGTCCGACACCACTGCCCTCATCGGACACCACTCCACCCTACCCAAGGAAGCTCAACTGGCGTGGGTAGCTATGCCAGTCAAGCCCTACTGCAGACCGAAACGGTGTTACAAATGCCAGCACTATGGACACACTGTAAACAAGTGTGAGGCGCAGGAAGACACCTGCTCCATGTGTGGCAGCCCTGGACACCGCTACACGGCCTGCCCCAACACAGAGAAAAAATGCGTTGCCTGTGGTGGCCCACACTCCTCCGCCGACCGGACCTGCCCCAGATGGAAGGAGGAATGCAGGGTAGCCAAGGCTCGTCTTGAGAAAAAACTGAGCTACAAAGAGGCCCTCCTTGCTGTACGCTCCCAAGAAAAGAAAAAACCAGCAGTAAAGAAAAACCAAGATAAGAAAACTCAACAGAAGCAGCCCACCACACAGAACCAAGAACACCACGTGGCCCGTGGTGCTGAAGCCCACGCGGCCAGTGGTGCTGAAGCCCACGCGGCCAGTGGTGCTGAAGCCCACGTGGTCAACCTCTCCCTCTCTGAATTCTTCCACACCTATGAGGACTTAAAATACGAGGAAGACGAACAAGAAGACCCAAACACAAACGAATGGACAATTCAAGAGAGCAAGAAGAGAAGGAGAGAGAGAAGAAAATCGACATCAAGCTAAGAAGACCAAGACATCCCCTCCACACAAGAAACCAAAACACAATCAAGCCGACCAAGCACTGAACATCCATTGCCCAGCCCAACACGCACCTGACGCCTGACCTGACGCTTGACCTGACGCTTGACCTGACGCTAGCCTGGCCTTGTCTTGTCGCCTCCCTGCCGCGTCCAGCCGGGTTGTTGCTGCTGCCCCCATCTTATAATCCCTCACGCAAGCGGTGTTTAGCCACTGCATCTGTTCTCTCCTCCTAAAATTCACTTCAATCCTCCCTTTATTCTTCTCCTGAACCTCCTTCCCCCCTGTCACTAGCATTTTTCGATTCGATTCGGCGAAGCCACACCAGGACCACCTGTAGTAGCATCCACAACAACATGACTGGACGAGGCAAAGGAGGCAAGGGACTTGGAAAGGGTGGCGCAAAGCGTCATCGTAAGGTGCTTCGTGACAACATCCAGGGTATCACCAAGCCCGCCATTCGTCGTCTAGCTCGGCGTGGAGGTGTTAAACGTATATCCGGCCTCATCTACGAGGAGACCCGCGGCGTCCTCAAGGTGTTTCTGGAGAACGTCATCCGTGACGCCGTCACCTACACCGAGCACGCAAAAAGGAAGACCGTCACCGCCATGGATGTGGTTTATGCCCTGAAACGGCAGGGCCGCACCCTTTATGGTTTTGGTGGTTAATCAACCTGATGGACGGGCGCACACCACCACCACCACCACGACAAACAAATATACGGACCTAATTTTAGGTCCACATTTAAATCGCTCAAGAGTTGGTTAGACACTGAGTAAATCGTTGAAAATATATCCAATAACATGATCCTCTCTAATTCTGGACTTGTGGTATGAGTATAGGTTGTGTGTGAACGTGTTGGAACCACTTCCTAATAATTGTCAGTCAGTCAGTCAACATCCACCTAACCTCCAGGTACCTCACCTAACTTCCTGTAGCGTCACCGAACCTCACGAAATGTAACCCAATGTAGTTTATAATCTATCCTAACATGACATAACATAACCACGCACTATATTACTTCGGTAAGAGTAATGAGTTTTAATACGCAAAGTTGCAGTTAGCATTCATTCATACATACATACATACATACATACATAACATGCCAGTGGCAGGGGGGATTGAAGTGAATTTTAGGAGGATAGAATAGGTGCAGTGGCTAAACAGCGCTTGCGTGAGGGACTTTAAGCAGCAACTCGCCTGGATGCGGCAGGATAGAGTCAGGTCAAGCGTCCTGTGCATGTTGGGTTCCGCCATGGTTTCTCAGTGTTTGGTCGGCTTGATTGTGTGTGTTGTTTTCTTGTTTGGAGGAAATGTCTTGGTATTCTTCTTCTTAGCTTGAAGTTGATTTTCTTCTAACTCTTCTCCTCTTGTTGTTCGTCTTCCCCGTGTCTGCTATCATTCTGTAAAGACTCTATATATGTATATAGGTATGAGTGAGTAACAGTTGCCGGTTACAGTGATACTTCATATTCGCTGGTGTTGTACTGTATGGCTTCGGTATTTCTTAATATACAAACGGCACCGTTAGGGGATTGAGGTATTTAAAAACCAGCCTACATTACTTATATATAGAAATAAATAATGTGGCTTGGACAATAATGACGACTACTCTCTCCTACCTAACCCAAACAAGGGCTTTTCGAAAGTATACATTGGACACAAATGACTTAGTACATACATTGGTGGTTTAACAAAAGCCCTCATTAGAGATAGGTGAAGGAGCACACAGTGAACATACAGATTAATGTTTGCACGCGTAGATCATGTAAGGTGAGGTGTTGAACACCAGACACGTGGTGTAGTAACTCCCTCACAGATGGCGTTATGAGGGGCCTGATGATGTAGCAGTTACCTCACAGATGGTGTTATGAGGAACTTCACATGATGATGCTGTAGCCAAACATTCACTACGTGGTGTCGTAGCATCTTGGGGACACCACGTGGTCCACATGACTCACTCATTCAAGTGGGTGAGGTGTGGTCCCAGGCCTCTCTATCGTGGAGTCTCAGGGGAAGTATAACCGGGTACCTGGGACCTCACTGTGTGAAGGTGGTTAGCTAGCTTGGGTAAGACTCAACTGCCGAGTTGTTTTTCACTGAGTTAAGCACTGTTCACCACTATTCATCACTGGTTCCATTCCTTTGCCAAATGAGATAGTACCTTATGGCAAGAACTTGTTGATAGTCCGGTGGGGAGGAGGGTTCAGGGGAGTGAGTGGGTATCGGCCAACATATAAATAATAATAATAATAATAATTAACGGTTTATTGAAAGTGCTTGGCAGCCAGAAGGCTGAAAATATACAGTTACATATTTGGGGAATGGGTTACGAATTACAAATAATATACAAGTAACATGAGTGACACAAATAAGACATATAATAACTAGCTGGGGAAAAGCTCAAACTACAGTTCATTTCAACATAGTGACAGTGCAAGGAGTAGTGTTTACTGGGAGTGAGTACACTGATTTATTACAAGTTATCGATAATTTTTACACTGGTTGGGACTGGGCTGTTCTTATAGCGATCAGTTCGTGCACGTATGGGCTGGATGCGGTTGTGGTGTCGAAGAGCAATTCTCGGACTAGGGATCTCAGATGGTAGTAGGAGCCGGTGTAGAAGCTTCTTACCAAATTGGCAGATGAGGTCGTGGTGATGGTCAGTGAGAGTCTAAAGGGTCGGTCAGTGTGTTGAGCGCTTCTTGATATGTGGAGTAGGAAGGGGAGAGAATAATCTTGCATGGCCTCTTTTGCACTTTTTCTAGGTGTTTACGTTGTGTGGCATTTAGGGAGGAAGACCAGGTGGAGGAGGCATAGGTGAGCTTGGGAAGTATGAATGTTGTGTAAACACTGAGGAGCTCGTGTGCAGGAACACCGAGGGACTTGAGTCGGCGTAGGAGGTGGAGACAGAAACTGGAGGATTTGATAACTTCACTGACGTGTGGTTTCTAATTTAGTTTGTTGTCTATATGTATGTGTGTGTGTGTGTGTGTGTGTGTGTGTGTGTGTGTGTGTGTATACTACTGTACTTTTTAGATCCTCCTACGCAACCTAACCTATTATAGTTAAGTATAGTAGGCTATACACTATTTTGTTAGTATGTGTTATAAAATGAAATTGCATGTTATTATTATTAATATTATTATTATTAATATTATTAGTATTATTATTAGTAGTAGTATTATTATTATTATTATTATTGTTATTATTATTACATGCTAATATAATACTAAGTTGCCCGCCAGATTTCCTCAGAGATGGGAGGAGCACATTGGCGGCGGTGTTGTTTATACTCCGCCCGATTACGGATTCCTATTCACCGAGCCAGAGCTGGCGGGCGGCGTGTTATGTGCCACGTTTTGTTTCCCATTGGGCGTACCGCTCAGCTGGGGAGTAGGAGATTTCATAAAAAGAAAGTTTGAGTGGAGAGCACACCTTTTCCTTCACATACAGTTATCTTAGACCATCTACTAGTATAATAGTTTGCACAAAAATACTCTACACTCTTTCTAGGTTATTGTTATGTTGTTTTTTTTTTTTTTGACTTCTCATCAGATTGTGCATTCAACTAATATACACTATTAGTGTGTTTATTATTATGTTTTATAGTATTATTTCGTATAATATTGGGTAACACAATTATAGTCACTAATATACACTATTAGTGTGTTTATTATTATGTTTTATAGTATTATTTCGTATAATATTGGGTAACACAATTATAGTCACTAGTATAGTTTATTATTGGGGTTTATAGCAGTTTGTGGTCTAATAGTATCATGCTTTATGAGTGGTGTTCTATGTATTGATGATTAGGCAATAAAATATGCTTTGGGTGTTTATAGCAGTTTTTGTGGTCTACTAGTATCATGCTTTATGGGTGGTGTTCTATGTAGTGATGATTAGGCCATAAAATATGCTTTTGGTTTATTGCTAACAAAATATACTTTGCTCTACCGCTGTCGTGCAAAACATGGTGAAACTTACATACACCGTTAATAAAGTATTCATGGAAGAAGAAGAAGAAGAAGAAGAAGAAGAAGAAGAAGAAGTACGAGGAAGAATTGTGGAGGGAATGAACAGTGAGACAATGTAAAGCCTCCGGGATGGCGGCAGCGTTTCTGTTATTAATATATAATAAGACAATAGGAAAATATGTTGTTGTCTCTACCTGTATTATTACCTTTGCGATAGCATGGTTCAATTTTGGGAGGACAGAGGAAGGAGCAGGAGGTTAGGAAGGGAGAGATAGTGTCTGTGATCCTCGGGTCACCACTCCTCGGATTGTGTCAGTTCAAGTTTAGAAGCTCCAACAACTTTCCTGAATACGAATTCGCAACCTTTCGATTTACAACAGGTACCTACTTACTGCTACAGTAGGTGAACAGGGACCAAGGGGGCTAGGAATAGTGTCCAAACAACTTGCTCCTGCCTGCCTGTGTGATGTAGTCGTGGCCACAATTAGGTTAGGATACAGACACATCTGGCAAGTTAGTAACGCTGTACCCATACCGGAACACTCAGCATGTAAACTTTGTGATACACCTTTAAAGCACTATATTATTGAATGTGACACTGTCCAAGACTTCAGGCCACCTCACTTATTGTATCTTGAACTATGTCATTACTTCATTGAGGACATTACATTCTTGCTGTTTATCCCAAATTGGCTAGCTAGCTAGCCCACACTGATTAGTCTACAATTACAATATGACTCCAATGTATGCTGCTGGTAAATGTGTACTGTCAATGAACCAGAGTGAAAATAAGGTCGCCTCCCTTGCTGCTGCTGCTGCTTCTTGCGCCCTTCTAAGTCCCGTTTAAGTCCCCCACCCCAGGCCCCCGCAGTACCCCTTCACATCTACACCATTCAAAAACATTTACACTCAATTTGCACAGAGTGTTATCCTGCAAAACGTTGATGTCGTATATTTCTCTCTTTAAGTGATATCCTGTGGCTCCGAAAGGAGCCTGTTTGGTTAGGTTGTCTTGTGTGAACGAACCTTGGGTTCTTATTTCTTCTCTGTCTTCTTGGGGAGGAGCACAGCTTGGATGTTAGGAAGGACACCCCCTTGGGCAATGGTGACTCCAGACAGGGGCTTGTTCAGCTCCTCGTCATTGCGAATGGCAAGCTGAAGATGACGTGGGATAATGCGGGTCTTCTTGTTGTCGCGGGCGGCGTTACCGGCCAGCTCGAGCACTTCTGCTGCCAGGTACTCCATGACGGCTGCAAGGTACACAGGGGCACCTGCACCAACGCGCTCAGCATAGTTGCCCTTACGCAAGAGACGGTGGATTCTACCCACGGGGAACTGGAGTCCGGCCCTGCTAGAACGGGACTTTGACTTGCCCTTCACTTTGCCTCCCTTACCGCGTCCTGACATGTTGCTGCTGCTGCTTTTCGTGATAGGAGTTAAATTTCCGCCCGCCACCTTGGTCTTTTATACCAAGCTCAGGATCAGGCCAGGTGGCCGTCTCGCGGACCCAACCAATGTAAGAGAGCCGTAGCTGCAGCCAGTCTGATCCTGAGCGGCCCGCTCGGTATATAAGGAAAAGTTAGTCGGGCCGGTTTTCAATTCTCTCGCTCCGCGCCACGAGTAACTGTGCCGCCATGCCTCCCAAAACTTCCGGAAAGGCTGCCAAGAAGGCTGGAAAGGCCCAGAAGGCCATTGCCAAGGGTGACAAGAAGAAGAAGCGCAGGAGGAAGGAAAGCTACAGCATCTACATCTACAAGGTACTGAAGCAAGTGCACCCCGACACAGGAGTCTCCTCCAAAGCTATGTCCATCATGAACTCTTTCGTGAACGACATCTTCGAGCGCATCGCTGCCAAGGCTTCCCGCCTGGCGCACTACAACAAACGCTCCACCATTACAAGTCGGGAAATCCAGACAGCTGTCCGACTCTTGCTGCCCGGTGAACTGGCCAAGCATGCCGTGTCTGAGGGCACCAAGGCTGTCACCAAGTACACCTCTTCAAAGTAAGAGGTTACTTGTGCACAACAAACACGCCATCCCACTACTACAACTTAATCGGCTCCATCGGAGCCACAGTTACATGTTAAAGAGACAGTTACCGACAGTGATATATTGAGAGGGAAATAAAAAAAATAAAATTATAATAATCTGCATTCTCTATTGGCGTAGAAACAGGACTAAATCGAAACATAATAAATAAATAAATAAATTCTGCGTGGAGTACTTTTACACCCAATGCAAAGTGACATACATGGAGTGTGTTTGGGCTTCATTTCTTGTTTGCAGCATGCCTATTTCATGTAAAAAAAAATTTTATTTTATTTTATTGTATGTTCTTTTATTTTATTTATTTCTTTACTTACTTATTCTTTATATATTTATTTGTTACTAGCTCTTGTTTGTTGCACCCACCCACCTCCCGAATTGATGAACTACTATACAATCGTACCTCCACGAATGTTACCAACTTACCGTTAGGCGATTTGGGTAACCGAAATTAACGCTCTCCGTCCACCAACCATTTCGATTGTCATGAAAATTATCTTCAGAACAGTTCTTTGGCCCTGAGAAGGGCCGAGTTATAGATGTCTGGTAGGTTTTGTTGTGCTTTTTGTTTTTCCCCAAGGAAGAGGACTTAAGCACGCTCTCCGCGGATGCGCCGGGCCAGCTGGATGTCCTTGGGCATGATGGTAAGGCGCTTGGCGTGAATGGCACACAGGTTGGTGTCCTCGAAAAGACCCACCAGGTAAGCCTCAGAGGCTTCCTGCAGAGCCATGACGGCAGACGACTGGAAGCGCAGGTCAGTCTTGAAATCCTGGGCGATCTCACGCACCAGGCGCTGGAAGGGCAGCTTCCTGATGAGTAGCTCTGTGCTCTTCTGGTAACGACGGATCTCACGAAGGGCGACGGTTCCGGGCCTGTAACGATGGGGCTTCTTGACGAGCACCACCGGTGGCACAGGGCGGACTTTGCGAGAGCTGCCTTGGTATGGCTGCTTCGTGGAGCCTTGCCTCCAGTGGACTTCTGGAGCAGTCTGTTTAGTACGGGCCATCTCATGACAGAAATAGTCATCTGGGAGGCGGCCCGGCGGTAGGCGGAGCTTATATACAGGCATTCTCCACCTCCGTGGCCACCTCGTGGCCACGGTATATCGTCATCCATAGCTTCCTTTACCTCCAGAAGGAGGACGGCCTTGGATAGACGATGCTACCGCTGCGTCCACAGCACGCCACCTACTCCCCACCAAACCGTGGGCGAAGCCCACACTCTCTCTCCCTCACCATGAACGGATACGAGTTTGTTAACGTGGCGCGGATACGTCCGGACACGCCGACCTGCCCCAAGAAACTAAACCTCCTAGTTCTCCAGAAGTTTTTCGAAGCTAATGGGATCGTGGGGGTCACCAAGGTAGAACGCCTAAAGCTCCATGGTGACATCAAGATCACCTTCGCCGAGATGGGCATGCCCGCTCAACTCGCGGAGATCCCAGACATCAACGGCATTCCTTTTAAAATGTTTGCCTTCATGTGGGACAACTTGAAGCTGGGTGTAATCTCCCACGCCGAAATTGCCCACATGGACAAAGCAGAGCTGAGTGAGCTCCTCCAGGAGCAGCAGCTCCAAGTTGTGAAGAAGCTGTCCGACACCACTGCCCTCATCGGACACCACTCCACCCTACCCAAGGAAGCTCAACTGGCGTGGGTAGCTATGCCAGTCAAGCCCTACTGCAGACCGAAACGGTGTTACAAATGCCAGCACTATGGACACACTGTAAACAAGTGTGAGGCGCAGGAAGACACCTGCTCCATGTGTGGCAGCCCTGGACACCGCTACACGGCCTGCCCCAACACAGAGAAAAAATGCGTTGCCTGTGGTGGCCCACACTCCTCCGCCGACCGGACCTGCCCCAGATGGAAGGAGGAATGCAGGGTAGCCAAGGCTCGTCTTGAGAAAAAACTGAGCTACAAAGAGGCCCTCCTTGCTGTACGCTCCCAAGAAAAGAAAAAACCAGCAGTAAAGAAAAACCAAGATAAGAAAACTCAACAGAAGCAGCCCACCACACAGAACCAAGAACACCACGTGGCCCGTGGTGCTGAAGCCCACGCGGCCAGTGGTGCTGAAGCCCACGCGGCCAGTGGTGCTGAAGCCCACGTGGTCAACCTCTCCCTCTCTGAATTCTTCCACACCTATGAGGACTTAAAATACGAGGAAGACGAACAAGAAGACCCAAACACAAACGAATGGACAATTCAAGAGAGCAAGAAGAGAAGGAGAGAGAGAAGAAAATCGACATCAAGCTAAGAAGACCAAGACATCCCCTCCACACAAGAAACCAAAACACAATCAAGCCGACCAAGCACTGAACATCCATTGCCCAACCCAACACGCACCTGACGCCTGACCTGACGCTTGACCTGACGCTTGACCTGACGCTAGCCTGGCCTTGTCTTGTCGCCTCCCTGCCGCGTCCAGCCGGGTTGTTGCTGCTGCCCCCATCTTATAATCCCTCACGCCAGCGGTGTTTAGCCACTGCATCTGTTCTCTCCTCCTAAAATTCACTTCAATCCTCCCTTTATTCTTCTCCTGAACCTCCTTCCCCCCTGTCACTAGCATTTTTCGTTCGTTCGTTCGGCGAAGCCACACCAGGACCACCTGTAGTAGCAACCACAACAACATGACTGGACGAGGCAAAGGCGGCAAGGGACTTGGAAAGGGTGGCGCCAAGCGTCATCGTAAGGTGCTTCGTGACAACATCCAGGGTATCACCACGCCCGCCATTCGTCGTCTAGCTCGGCGTGGAGGTGTTAAACGTATATCCGGCCTCATCTACGAGGAGACCCGCGGCGTCCTCAAGGTGTTTCTGGAGAACGTCATCCGTGACGCCGTCACCTACACCGAGCACGCAAAAAGGAAGACCGTCACCGCCATGGATGTGGTGTATGCCCTGAAACGGCAGGGCCGCACCCTTTATGGTTTTGGTGGTTAATCAACCTGATGGACGGGCGCACACCACCAACACCACCACGACAAACAAATATACGGACCTAATTTTAGGTCCACATTTAAATCGCTAAAGAGTTGGTTAGACACTGAGTAAATCGTTGAAAATATATCCAATAACATGATCCTCTCTAATTCTGGACTTGTGGTATGAGTATAGGTTGTGTGTGAACGTGTTGGAACCACTTCCTAATAATTGTCAGTCAGTCAGTCAACATCCACCTAACCTCCAGGTACCTCACCTAACTTCCTGTAGCGTCACCGAACCTCACGAAATGTAACCCAATGTAGTTTATAATCTATCCTAACATGACATAACATAACCACGCACTATATTACTTCGGTAAGAGTAATGAGTTTTAATACGCAAAGTTGCAGTTAGCATTCATTCATACATACATACATACATACATACATAACATGCTAGTGGCCGGGGGGATTGAAGTGAATTTTAGGAGGATAGAATAGGTGCAGTGGCTAAACAGCGCTTGCGTGAGGGACTTTAAGCAGCGACTCGCCTGGATGCGGCAGGATAGAGTCAGGTCAAGCGTCCGGTGCATGTTGGGTTCCGCCATGGTTTCTCAGTGTTTGGTCGGCTTGATTGTGTGTGTTGTTTTCTTGTTTGGAGGAAATGTCTTGGTATTCTTCTTCTTAGCTTGAAGTTGATTTTCTTCTAACTCTTCTCCTCTTGTTGTTCGTCTTCCTCGTGTCTGCTATCATTCTGTAAAGACTCTATATATGTATGTAGGTATGAGTGAGTAACAGTTGCCGGTTACAGTGATACTTCATATTCGCTGGTGTTGTACTGTATGGCTTCGGTATTTCTTAATATACAAACGGCACCGTTAGGGGATTGAGGTATTTAAAAACCAGCCTACATTACTTATATATAGAAATAAATAATGTGGCTTGGACAATAATGACGACTACTCTCTCCTACCTTCCCCAAACAAGGGCTTTTCGAAAGTATACATTGGACACAAATGACTTAGTACATCATACATTGGTGGTTTAACAAAAGCCCTCATTAGAGAAAGGTGAAGGAGCACACAGTGAACATACAGATTAATGTTTGCACGCATAGATCATGTAAGGTGAGATGTTGAACACCAGACACGTAGTGTAGTAACTCCCTCACAGATGGCGTTATGAGGGGCCTGATGATGTAGCAGTTACCTCACAGATGGTGTTATGAGGAAATTCATGTGATGATGCTGTAGCAAACATTCTACGTGGTGTCATCAGCATCTTGGGGACACCACGTGGTCGACATGACTCACTCATGCAAGTGGGTGAGGTGTGGTCCCAGGCCTCTCTATCGTGGAGTCTCAGGGGAAGTATAACCGGGTACCTGGGACCTCACTGTGTGAAGCTGGTTAGCTAGCTTGGGTAAGACTCAACTGCCGAGTTGTTTTTCACTGAGTTAAGCACTGTTCACCACTATTCATCACTGGTTCCATTCCTTTGCCAAATGAGATAGTACCTTATGGCAAGAACTTGTTGATAGTCCGGTGGGGAGGAGGGTTCAGGGGAGTGAGTTGGTATGGGCCAACATATAAATAATAATAATAATAATAATATTTAACGGTTTATTGAAAGAGCTTGGCAGCCAGAAGGCTGAAAATATACAGTTACATATTTGGGGAATGGGTTACGAATTACAAATAATATACAAGTAACATGAGTGACACAAATAAGACATATAATAACTAGCTGGGGAAAAGCTCAAACTACAGTTCATTTCAACATAGTGACAGTGCAAGGAGTAGTGTTTATTGGGAGTGAGTACACTGATTTATTACAAGTTATCGATAATTTTTACAATGGTTGGGACTGGGCTGTTCTTATAGCGATCAGTTCGTGCACGTATGGGCTGGGCTGGATGCGGTTGTGGTGTCGAAGAGCAATTCTCGGACTAGGGATCTCAGGTGGTAGTAGGAGGCGGTGT
This sequence comes from Homarus americanus, assembly GCF_018991925.1. Taxonomy (NCBI): domain Eukaryota; kingdom Metazoa; phylum Arthropoda; class Malacostraca; order Decapoda; family Nephropidae; genus Homarus; species Homarus americanus. The sequence goes on along the minus strand of NW_024747603.1, from coordinate 9,098 downwards.
CGGGGATGGTGTAGAAGCTTCTTACCAAATTTGCAGATGAGGTCGTGGTGATGGTCAGTGAGAGTCTAAAGGGTCAGTGTGTTGAGCGCTTCTTGATATGTGGAGTAGGAAGGGTAGAGAATAATCTTGCATGGCCTCTTTTGCACTTTTTCGAGGTGTTTACGTTGTGTGGCATTTAGGGAGGAAGACCAGGTGGAGGAGGCATAGGTGAGCTTGGGAAGTATGAATGTTGTGTAAACACTGAGGAGCTCATGTGCAGGACCACCGAGGGACTTGAGTCGGCGTAGGAGGTGGAGACGGAAACTGGAGGATTTGATAACTTCACTGACGTGTGGTTTCTAATTTAGTTTGTTGTCTATATGTATGTGTGTGTGTGTGTGTGTGTGTGTGTGTGTGTGTGTGTGTGTGTGTATACTACTGTACTTTTTAGATCCTCCTACGCAACCTAACCTATTATAGTTAAGTATAGTAGGCTATACACTATTTTGTTAGTATGTGTTATAAAATGAAATTGCATGTTATTATTATTAATATTATTATTATTAATATTATTATTATTATTATTATTATTATTATTAGTAGTAGTAGTAGTATTATTATTATTATTATTGTTATTATTATTACATGCTAATATAATACTAAGTTGCCCGCCAGATTTCCTCAGAGATGGGAGGAGCACATTGGCGGTGGTGTTGTTTATACTCCGCCCGATTACTGATTCCTATTCACCGAGCCAGAGCTGGCGGGCGGCGTGTTATGTGCCACGTTTTGTTTCCCATTGGGCGTACCGCTCAGCTGGGGAGTAGGAGATTTCATAAAAAGAAAGTTTGAGTGGAGAGCACACCTTTTCCTTCACATACAGTTATCTTAGACCATCTACTAGTATAATAGTTTGCACAAAAATACTCTACACTCTTTCTAGGTTATTGTTATGTTGTTTTTTTTTTTTTTGACTTCTCATCAGATTGTGCATTCAACTAATATATACTATTAGTGTGTTTATTATTATGTTTTATAGTATTATTTCGTATAATATTGGGTAACACAATTATAGTCACTAATATACACTATTAGTGTGTTTATTATTATGTTTTATAGTATTATTTCGTATAATATTGGGTAACACAATTATAGTCACTAGTATAGTTTATTATTGGGGTTTATAGCAGTTTGTGGTCTAATAGTATCATGCTTTATGAGTGGTGTTCTATGTAGTGATGATTAGGCAATAAAATATGCTTTGGGTGTTTATAGCAGTTTTTGTGGTCTACTAGTATCATGCTTTATGGGTGGTGTTCTATGTAGTGATGATTAGGCCATAAAATATGCTTTTGGTTTATTGCTAACAAAATATACTTTGCTCTACCGCTGTCGTGCAAAACATGGTGAAACTTACATACACCGTTAATAAAGTATTCATGGAAGAAGAAGAAGAAGAAGAAGAAGAAGAAGAAGAAGAAGAAGAAGAAGAAGAAGAAGAAGAAGAAGAAGAAGAGGAAGAATTGTGGAGGGAATGAACAGTGAGACAATGTAAAGCCTCCGGGATGGCGGCAGCGTTTCTGTTATTAATATATAATAAGACAATAGGAAAATATGTTGTTGTCTCTACCTGTATTATTACCTTTGCGATAGCATGGTTCAATTTTGGGAGGACAGAGGAAGGAGCAGGAGGTTAGGAAGGGAGAGATAGTGTCTGTGATCCTCGGGTCACCACTCCTCGGATTGTGTCAGTTCAAGTTTAGAAGCTCCAACAACTTTCCCTGAATACGAATTCGCAACCTTTCGATTTACAACAGGTACCTACTTACTGCTACAGTAGGTGAACAGGGACCAAGGGGGCTAGGAATAGTGTCCAAACAACTTGCTCCTGCCTGCCTGTGTGATGTAGTCGTGGCCACAATTAGGTTAGGATACAGACACATCTGGCAAGTTAGTAACGCTGTACCCATACCGGAACACTCAGCATGTAAACTTTGTGATACACCTTTAAAGCACTATATTATTGAATGTGACACTGTCAAAGACTTCAGGCCACCTCACTTATTGTATCTTGAACTATGTCATTACTTCATTGAGGACATTACATTCTTGCTCTTTATCCCAAATTGGCTAGCCCACACTGGTAAATGTGTACTGTACTGTCAATGAATCTGATGTATTTCTTTGTGTATGAACCTGACTGAAAATAAGGTCGCCTCCCTGGCTGCTGCTGCTGCTGCTGCTGCTTCTTGCGCCCTTCTAAGTCCCGTTTAAGTCCCCCACCCCAGGCCCCCGCAGTAACCCTTCACATCTACACCATTCTCAAACATTTTCACTCAATTTCCACAATACTATGCTAATTACACGTAAAATAGAGTGTTATCCTGCAAAACGTTGATGTCGTATATTTCTCTCTTTAAGTGATATCCTGTGGCTCCGAAAGGAGCCTGTTTGGTTAGGTTGTCTTGTGTGAACGAACTTTGGGTTCTTATTTCTTCTCTGTCTTCTTGGGGAGGAGCACAGCTTGGATGTTAGGAAGGACACCCCCTTGGGCAATGGTGACTCCAGACAGGAGCTTGTTCAGCTCCTCGTCATTGCGAATGGCAAGCTGAAGATGACGTGGGATAATGCGGGTCTTCTTGTTGTCGCGGGCGGCGTTACCGGCCAGCTCGAGCACTTCTGCTGCCAGGTACTCCATGACGGCTGCAAGGTACACAGGGGCACCTGCACCAACGCGCTCAGCATAGTTGCCCTTACGCAAGAGACGGTGGATTCTACCCACGGGGAACTGGAGTCCGGCCCTGCTAGAACGGGACTTTGACTTGCCCTTCACTTTGCCTCCCTTGCCGCGTCCTGACATGTTGCTGCTGCTGCTTTTCGTGATAGGAGTTAAATTTCCGCCCGCCACCTTGGTCTTTTATACCAAGCTCAGGATCAGGCCAGGTGGCCGTCTCGCAGACCCAACCAATGTAAGAGAGCCGTAGCTGCAGCCAGTCTGATCCTGAGCGGCCCGCTCGGTATATAAGGAAAAGTTAGTCGGGCCAGTTTTCAATTCTCTCGCTCCGCGCCACGAGTAACTGTGCCGCCATGCCTCCCAAAACTTCCGGAAAGGCTGCCAAGAAGGCTGGAAAGGCCCAGAAGGCCATTGCCAAGAGTGACAAGAAGAAGAAGCGCAGGAGGAAGGAAAGCTACAGCATCTACATCTACAAGGTACTGAAGCAAGTGCACCCCGACACAGGAGTCTCCTCCAAAGCTATGTCCATCATGAACTCTTTCGTGAACGACATCTTCGAGCGCATCGCTGCCGAGGCTTCCCGCCTGGCGCACTACAACAAACGCTCCACCATTACAAGTCGGGAAATCCAGACAGCTGTCCGACTCTTGCCGCCCGGTGAACTGGCCAAGCATGCCGTGTCTGAGGGCACCAAGGCTGTCACCAAGTACACCTCTTCCAAGTAAGAGGTTACTTGTGCACAACAAACACGCCATCCCACTACTACAACTTAATCGGCTCCATCGGAGCCACAGTTACATGTTAAAGAGACAGTTACCGACAGTGATATATTGAGAGGGAAATAAATAAAAAAAAAATTATAATAATCTGCATTCTCTATTGGCGTAGCAACCGGACTAAATCGAAACATAATAAATAAATAAATAAATTCTGCGTGGAGTAGTTGTACACCCACTGCAAAGTGACATACATGGAGTGTGTTTGGGCTTCATTTCTTGTTTGCAGCACGCCTATTTCATGTAAACAATTTTTTTTTTTTTTTTTATTGTATGTTCTTTTATTTTATTTATTTATTTACTTACTTCTTCTTTATATATTTATTTGTTACTAGCTCTTGTTTGTTGCACCCACCCACCTCCCGAATTGATGACCTGCTATACAATCGTACCTCCACGAATGTTACCAACTTACCGTTAGGCGATTTGGGTAACCGAAATTAACGCTCTCCGACCACCAACCATTTCGATTGTCATGAAAATTATCTTCAGAACAGTTCTTTGGCCCTGAGAAGGGCCGAGTTATAGATGTCTGGTAGGTTTTGTTGTGCTTTTTGTTTTTCCCCAAGGAAGAGGACTTACGCACGCTCTCCGCGGATGCGCCGGGCCAGCTGGATGTCCTTGGGCATGATGGTAACGCGCTTGGCGTGAATGGCACACAGGTTGGTGTCCTCGAAAAGACCCACCAGGTAAGCCTCAGAGGCTTCCTGCAGAGCCATGACGGCAGACGACTGGAAGCGCAGGTCAGTCTTGAAATCCTGGGCGATCTCACGCACCAGGCGCTGGAAGGGCAGCTTCCTGATGAGTAGCTCTGTGCTCTTCTGGTAACGACGGATCTCACGAAGGGCGACGGTTCCGGGCCTGTAACGATAGGGCTTCTTGACACCACCGGTGGCTGGGGCGGACTTGCGAGCTGCCTTGGTGGCAAGCTGCTTCCGTGGAGCCTTGCCTCCAGTGGACTTGCGGGCAGTCTGTTTAGTACGGGCCATCTCGACGACGAAATAGTCAATACGGGCGGCCCGGCAGGCGGGCGGGCTTATATACAGACATTCTCCACCTCAGTGGCCACCTCATTGGCCACGAGTGCCGCATGCGTCATCCGCAAGCTACGCCCCACCTCCAAGAGGGAGGGACGGCCTTGGATGAACGATACTACCGCTGCGTCCACAGCACGCCACCTACTCCCACCAAACCGTGGGCGAAGCCCTACTCCCACCAAACCGTGGGCGAAGCCCACACTCTCCCTCCCTCACCATGAACGGATACGAGTTTGTTAACGTGGCGCGGATACGTCCGGACACGCCGACCTGCCCCAAGAAACTAAACCTCCTAGTTCTCCAGAAGTTTTTTGAAACTAATGGGATCGTGGGGGTCACCAAGGTGGAACGTCTAAAGCTCCATGGTGACATCAAGATCACCTTCGTCGAGAAGGGCATGCCCGTACAGCTCGCGGAGATCCCAGACATCAACGGCATTCCTTTTAAAATGATTGCCTACATGTGGGACAACTTGAAGCTGGGTGTAATCTCCCACGCCGAAATTGCCCACATGGACAAAGCAGAGCTGAGTGAGCTCCTCAAGGGGCAGCAGCTCCAAGTTGTGAAGATGCTGTCCGACACCACTGCCCTCATCGGACACCACTCCACCCTACCCAAGGAAGCTCAACTGGCGTGGGTAACTGTGCCAGTCAAGCCCTACTGCAGACCGAAACGGTGTTACAAATGCCAGCACTATGGACACACTGTAAACAAGTGTGAGGCGCAGGAGGACACCTGCTCCATGTGTGGCAGCCCTGGACACCACTACACAGTCTGCCCCAACAAAGAGAAAAAATGCGCTGCTTGTGGTGGCCCACACTCCTCCGCCGACCGGACCTGCCCCAAATGGAAGGAGGAATGCAGGGTAGCCAAGGCTCGTCTTGAGAAAAAACTGAGCTACAAAGAGGCCCTCCTTGCTGTACGCTCCCAAGAAAAGAAAAAACCAGCAGAAAAGAAAAACCAAGAAAAGAAAACTCAAGAGAAGACGCCCACCACACAAAACCAAGAACACCACGTGGCCCGTGGAGCTGAAGCCCACGTGGTCAACCTCACCGTCTCTGACTTCTTCCACACCTATGAGGACTTAATACACGAGGAAGACGAACAACAAGACCCAAACACAAACGAATGGACACTTCAAGAGAGCAAGAAGAGGAGGAGAGTGAGAAGAAAATCGACATCAAGCTAAGAAGACCAAGACATCTCCTCCACACAAGAAACCAAAAACACAATCAAGCCGACCAAGCACTGAACATCCATTGCCCAACCCAACACGCACCTGACGCCTGACCTGACGCTTGACCTGACGCTTGACCTGACGCTGGCCTGGCCTTGTCTTGTCGCCTCCCTGCCGCGTCCAGCCGGGTTGTTGCTGCTGCCCCCATCTTATAATCCCTCACGCAAGCGGTGTTTAGCCACTGCATCTGTTCTCTCCTCCTAAAATTCACTTCAATCCTCCCTTTATTCTTCTCCTGAACCTCCTTCCCCCCTGTCACTAGCATTTTTCGATTCGATTCGGCGAAGCCTCAGACACTCTCTCTCCCTCACCATGAACGGATACGAGTTTGTTAACGTGGCGCGGATACGCCCGGACACGCCGACCTGCCCCAAGAAACTAAACCTCCTAGTTCTCCAGAAGTTTTTCGAAGCTAATGGGATCGTGGGGGTCACCAAGGTAGAACGCCTAAAGCTCCATGGTGACATCAAGATCACCTTCGCCGAGATGGGCATGCCCTCTCAACTCGCGGAGATCCCAGACATCAACGGCATTCCTTTTAAAATGTTTGCCTTCATGTGGGACAACTTGAAGCTGGGTGTAATCTCCCACGCCGAAATTGCCCACATGGACAAAGCAGAGCTGAGTGAGCTCCTCAAGGAGCAGCAGCTCCAAGTTGTGAAAAAGCTGTCCGACACCACTGCCCTCATCGGACACCACTCCACCCTACCCAAGGAAGCTCAACTGGCGTGGGTAACTATGCCAGTCAAGCCCTACTGCAGACCGAAACGGTGTTACAAATGCCAGCACTATGGACACACTGTAAACAAGTGTGAGGCGCAGGAAGACACCTGCTCCATGTGTGGCAGCCCTGGACACCGCTACACGGCCTGCCCCAACACAGAGAAAAAATGCGTTGCCTGTGGTGGCCCACACTCCTCCGCCGACCGGACCTGCCCCAGATGGAAGGAGGAGTGCAGGGTAGCCAAGGCTCGTCTTGAGAAAAAACTGAGCTACAAAGAGGCCCTCCTTGCTGTACGCTCCCAAGAAAAAAAAAAACCAGCAGTAAAGAAAAACCAAGAAAAGAAAACTCAACAGAAGCAGCCCACCACACAGAACCAAGAACACCACGTGGCCCGTGGTGCTGAAGCCCACGCGGCCAGTGGTGCTGAAGCCCACGTGGTCAACCTCTCCCTCTCTGAATTCTTCCACACCTATGAGGACTTAAAATACGAGGAAGACGAACAAGAAGACCCAAACACAAACGAATGGACAATTCAAGAGAGCAAGAAGAGAAGGAGAGAGAGAAGAAAATCGACATCAAGCTAAGAAGACCAAGACATCCCCTCCACACAAGAAACCAAAACACAATCAAACCGACCAAGCACTGAACATCCATTGCCCAACCCAACACGCACCTGACGCCTGACCTGACGCTTGACCTGACGCTTGACCTGACGCTAGCCTGGCCTTGTCTTGTCGCCTCCCTGCCGCGTCCAGCCGGGTTGTTGCTGCCTTACAGCGGGTGTTTGTACACATCACCGCTAACGTCTCCTTATTCTTCTCCTGCACCTCCTTCCCCCCTGTCACTAGCATTTTTCGATTCGATTCGGCGAAGCCACACCAGGACCACCTGTAGTAGCAACCACAACAACATGACTGGACGAGGCAAAGGAGGCAAGGGACTTGGAAAGGGTGGCGCCAAGCGTCATCGTAAGGTGCTTCGTGACAACATCCAGGGTATCACCAAGCCCGCCATTCGTCGTCTAGCTCGGCGTGGAGGTGTTAAACGTATATCCGGCCTCATCTACGAGGAGACCCGCGGCGTCCTCAAGGTGTTTCTGGAGAACGTCATCCGTGACGCCGTCACCTGCACCGAGCACGCAAAAAGGAAGACCGTCACCGCCATGGATGTGGTGTATGCCCTGAAACGGCAGGGCCGCACCCTTTATGGTTTTGGTGGTTAATCAACCTGATGGACGGGCGCACACCACCACCACCACCACGACAAACAAATATACGGACCTAATTTTAGGTCCACATTTAAATCGCTAAAGAGTTGGTTAGACACTGAGTAAATCGTTGAAAATATATCCAATAACATGATCCTCTCTAATTCTGGACTTGTGGTATGAGTATAGGTTGTGTGTGAACGTGTTGGAACCACTTCCTAATAATTGTCAGTCAGTCAGTCAACATCCACCTAACCTCCAGGTACCTCACCTAACTTCCTGTAGCGTCACCGAACCTCACGAAATGTAACACAATGTAGTTTATAATCTATCCTAACATGACATAACATAACCACGCACTATATTACTTCGGTAAGAGTAATGAGTTTTAATACGCAAAGTTGCAGTTATCATTCATTCATACATACATACATACATACATAACATGCTAGTGGCAGGGGGGATTGAAGTGAATTTTAGGAGGATAGAATAGGTGCAGTGGCTAAACAGCGCTTGCGTGAGGGACTTTAAGCAGCAACTCGCCTGGATGCGGCAGGATAGAGTCAGGTCAATCGTCCGGTGCATGTTGGGTTCCGCCATGGTTTCTCAGTGTTTGGTCGGCTTGATTGTGTGTGTTGTTTTCTTGTTTGGGGGAAATGTCTTGGTATTCTTCTTCTTAGCTTGAAGTTGATTTTCTTCTAACTCTTCTCCTCTTGTTGTTCGTCTTCCTCGTGTCTGCTATCATTCTGTAAAGACTCTCTATATGTATGTAGGTATGAGTGAGTAACAGTTGCCGGTTACAGTGATACTTCATATTCGCTGGTGTTGTACTGTATGGCTTCGGTATTTCTTAATATACAAACGGCACCGTTAGGGGATTGAGGTATTTAAAAACCAGCCTGCATTACTTATATATAGAAATAAATAATGTGGCTTGGACAATAATGACGACTACTCTCTCCTACCTTCCCCCAACAAGGGCTTTTCGAAAGTATACATTGGACACAAATGACTTAGTACATCATAAATTGGTGGTTTAACAAAAGCCCTCATTAGAGAAAGGTGAAGGAGCACACAGTGAACATACAGATTAATGTTTGCACGCGTAGATCATGTAAGGTGAGATGTTGAACACCAGACACGTAGTGTAGTAACTCCCTCACAGATGGCGTTATGAGGGGCCTGATGATGTAGCAGTTACCTCACAGATGGTGTTATGAGGAAATTCACATGATGATGCTGTAACAAAACATTCACTACGTGTTGTCGTAGCATCTTGGGGACACCACGTGGTCGACATGACTCACTCATTCAAGTGGGTGAGGTGTGGTCCCAGGCCTCTCTATCGTGGAGTCTCAGGGGAAGTATAACTGGGTACCTGGGACCTCACTGTGTGAAGGTGGT
>NW_024747602.1:7500-10000 GCF_018991925.1 Homarus americanus | reverse complement strand
AGAGAGAGAGAGAGAGGGAGAAAGAGAGAAGAGATAGAGAGAGATAGAGATATAGAGAGTGGGTAGGGGAGTGTCCCAGCACCTCAGCAGCCCACAGCAGCTCCTGCATATCCCAGCACCTCCCAGAACTCCCACCACCTCCCAGGATCCCCAGCGTCCCAGCATATCAGCATCCTTATCACCCTCAGCAACTCCCAGCAGCTCCAATATTACGTGATGTAACACTCGTGGACGTCAAGTGATAAAACTGAGGAGAGAGAGAGAGAGAGAGAGAGAGGGAGGAGAAGAGAGAGAGGAAGGAGAGAGAGGTGGAGAGAGTTTGTGTGAGATAGACAGACGAACAGACAGACGAACAGACACACACCACTATAACGTGGGTTACGCCCTTTACCAACACAATAATGTAGCTTTGTACCTTTTCCTTCCTCTTATAAACTAACTTGTGAGGTAAAATCTGGGGTTTTGTGTTGAAATCAGGTTTTTCTTTACAAAATCTGGGGTTTTCTGTTTATAATCTGGGGGGTTTTCTTTACAAAATCTGGGCTTTCCTGTGTTTAAAATCTGGGGTTTTGTTTAAAATCTGGGGTTTCGTGTTTTGAAATCTGGGGTTTTTGTTTAAAATCTGGGGGTTTCTTTTACAAAATCTGGGGGTTTTTTTTTAAAATCTGGGGTTTCGTGTTTGAAATCTGGGGTTTTCTGTTTAAAATCAGGGGTTTCGTGTATAAAATCTGGTGTTGTGTGTTTAAAATCTGAGGGTTTCTGTATATAATTGATGTTGCGTGTATTGATAAATCTGAATTTTTGATATTTGGGCAATCTGGTGGGGGTGTACAATAGAAAATCGGTATTGTGTTGAAATCTGCCGAATAAATTGACTTTAGGGAAATCTGAGTTGATTGTGTTGAAAAATGACAGACAGACAGACAAGCAGACAAACAGAGACAGACAGAGCACAGACAGACAGACAGACAGACAGACAGAAGCAGACAAACAGAGACGAACCGGACACAGACAGACAGACAGACAGACAGACAGACAGACAAGCAGAAGCAGACAGACAGACAGACAAGCAGACAAGCAGAGACGGACAGACAGACAGACAGACGGACAAGCAGACAAGCAGGAGCAGACAGGCACAGACAGACAGACGACAGACAGACAGCAGACAGGCAGACAGACAGACGGACAGGCAAGCAGACAAACAGAGACGAACAGAGCACAGACAGACGGGCAGGCGGCAGACAGGCCGAGAGACAGACAGACACAGACAGGAGCAGACGAAGACAGAGAAGCAGCAAACGGAGCACAGACGGAGACAGACAGACGAACGAAGCAGACAGACAGACGGACAGACAAGCAGACAAGCAGAGACAGACAGACACAGACAGACAGAGAGACAGACAGACAAGCAGACAAGCAGAGACAGACAGACACAGACAGACAGACGACAGACAGACAGACAAGCAGACAGACAGACAGACAGACAAGCGGGCAAACAGAGACAGACAGACAGACGGACGGACAGGGCAAGCGGGCAAACAGAGACAGAACACAGACACGGGCAGACGGACAGACAGACAGACGGACAAGCAGACGAGGCAGACAGACGGGCAAGCAGACAAACAGAGACAGACGGACACAGAACGGACAGACAGACAGCAGGCAAACAGAGCAGACGGAGCAGACAGGCGAGCAAGCAGACAGACAGACGGGCAGACAGACAGACAGACGAACAGAGAAGCAAGCAAACAGGAGCAGACAGACACGAACAGACAGACAGACAGACAGACAAGCAGACGGACAGACAGACAGACAAGCAGACAGAACAGAACGGACAGACAGGCAGACGGACAAGCAGACGGACGGGCAGACAGACAGACAGACAGACGGGCAGAAGCAAACAAGCAGAGACAGACAGACACAGACAGGCAGACAAGCGACAGACAGACAGACAGACAAGCAGACAAACAGAGACAGACGGACACGGCAGACAGACAGACAGACAGACGGAGCAAGCAGGCAAGCAGAGACAGACGGACACGGACAGTTTCTGGACAGACGAAGACAGACGGGCAAGCAGACAAACAGAGACAGACAGACACAAACAGACAGACGAACGGGCAGACGGGCACAGACAGACAGGCAGACGGACAGACAAGCAGACAAACAGAGACAGACAGACACGAAGGCAGACGAGACGGAGCAAGCAGAGCAGACAGACAGAGACAAGCAGACAAGCGAGACAGACGGACACAGACGGACAGACAGCGGAGCAGACAGAGAAGCAAACAAGCAGAGACAGACGGCACGGACAGACAGACAGACAAGCGGGCAGAAACAGAGACGGAGCACAGACAGTTCTGAGCAGACAGACAGATCCAGACAGATCAGACAGACAGACAGACAAGCAGACAGAAGCAGAGACAGGCAGACACAGACAGACGAACGAACAGACGGACAGACACAGACAGACAGACAGACAGACGGGCAAGCAGAACGA
>NW_024747602.1:0-5000 GCF_018991925.1 Homarus americanus | reverse complement strand
GGTGGTGGTGACGGTTGGTGTGTGGTGACAGAATATCTCACGAATATGATTCTCTCTCTCTCTATAGATCTTGGTGACACAGAATGGTGACAGAGAATGGTGATATATACAGGTAGTTACAGACTCAAAAACTAGTTCAGTGTGCTGGTGATTTTACTGGTGATTGACGACTCGATTCATCTTTGTCTTAGAGTTCAAGTGAAAAGGAAGGTTATTTATTGCCCAGGTGTTCAATTACGATGTTATTGATGGGTTTTACCTAAGATTGGATACCGTATTGATTTATGTAGGGGTAGGGGTGGGGTAGAGATTGGGATAGGGTAGGGGTAGGGTAGGATAGGATAGGGTAGGGTAGGGGTAGGTTAGGTTAGGTTAGGTTAGGTTAGGTTAGGTTAGGGTGGGGTAGGGTAGGTTAGGTTAGGTTAGGTTAGGTTAGGTTAGGTTAGGTTGGGTGGGGTGAGGTGGGGTAGGGTAGGGTAGGGGTGGGGTGGGTTAGGTTGGGTTTGGGGGTGGGTTGGGGTTGGGTTAGGTTGGGTTGGGTTAGGGGTGGGGTGGGGGTGGTGGGGTAGGGTGGGTTAAGGTTGGGTTGGGTTAGGTTGGGTAGGGTTGGGTGGGGTAGGGTAGGGTGTTAGGGTAGGGTAGGGTGGGTTAGGTTAGGTTAGGTTAGGTTAGGTTAGGTAGGGTGGGGGTAGGGTGAGGGTAGGGTGGGGTAGGGTAGGATGAGGTTAGGTTGGGTAGGTTGGGTTAGGTTAGGTTGGGTAGGGTAGGGTGGGGTGGGTTGGATTTAGGGTAGGTGGGGTAGGGTTAGGTTAGGTTGGGTTAGGTTGGTTAGGTTGGGTTAGGGGTAGGGGTGGGGTGGGGTAGGGTAGGGGTAGGGTAGGTTGGGTTAGAGGGTAGGGGTGGGGAGATTAGGGTTGGGGTTAAGGTTGTGTTAGGTTGGGTTGGGTTTGGGTATAGGGGTAGGGTTGGGTTGGGTTAGGTTAGGGTTGGTTAGGTTGGGGTAGGGTGGGGTAGGGGTGGGTTAGGTTGGGTTAGGGGTGGGGGTAGGGGTGGGGTAGGGTAGGTTAGGGTGGGGTAGGGGTGGGGTAGGGTGGGGTGGGGTGGGGGTGGGGTAGGGGTGGGTTAGGTTAGGTTAGGTTAGGTTAGGTTAGGTTGGGTTAGGGTAGGTGGGTTAGGTTAGGTTGGGTTAGGTTAGGTTGGGGTGGTGGGGTGGGGGTAGGGTGGGGTTGGGTTAGGGTAGGGTAGGGTAGGGGTAGGGTAGGGTGGGGTAGGGTGGGATGGGGTTAGGTTAGGGTAGGGTGGGGTAGGGTAGGTTGGGTTAGGTTGGGTTAGGTTAGGTTAGGTTAGGTTAGGTTAGGTTGGGGTGGGGGTGGGGTAGGGTGGGGTGGGTTAGGTTGGGTTGGGTTAGGTTAGGTTGGGTTGGGTAGGTGGGGGTGGGGTGGGGTGGGGTAGGGTAGGTTAGGTTGGGTTTGGTTGGGTTGGGTTGGGTAGGGTGGGGTAGGGTGGGGTAGGGTGGGGGTAGGTTGGGTTAGGTTAGGTTAGGGTAGGTTAGGTTGGGTTAGGTTGGGGTAGGGTGGGGTGGGGTAGGGTTGGGTTGGGGTAGGGTAGGGTAGGTTAGGTTGGGTTAGGTTGGGTTAGGTTAGGTTGGGTTAGGGTGGGGTGGGGGTAGGGGTGGGGTAGGGTAGGGTAGGGGTGGGGTGGGTTAGGTTAGGGTAGGGTGGGGTGGGGTTAGGTTAGGTTAGGTTGGGTTAGGTTAGGTTAGGTTAGGGGTAGGGTGGGTTAGGTTAGGTTAGGTTGGGTTAGGTTAGGTTAGGGTAGGGGGTAGGGTAGGGTAGGTTGGGTTAGGTTGGGGTAGGGGTGGGGTTGGGGTAGGGTGGGTTGGGGTGGGGGTAGGGTGGGGTGGGGGTAGGGTAGGGTAGGGTAGGGTGGGGTAGGGTGGGGTTAGGGTTAGGTTAGGTTAGGTTAGGTTAGGTTAGGGTGGGTTAGGTTAGGTTAGGTTAGGTTAGGTTGGGTTAGGGTAGGGTGGGGTGGGGTAGAGGGTGGGTTAGGGGTGGGGTAGGGTAGGGGTAGGTAGGGTAGGGGTAGGGGTGGGGTGTTGGGGTAGGGTAGGTTGGGTTGGGGTTAGGTTAGGGTTAGGGTGGGTTAGGTTAGGTTGGGTTAGGTTAGGTTAGGTTGGGTTAGGTTAGGGTAGGGTAGGAGGGGTGGGGTAGGAGTGGGTTGGGTTAGGGTGGGGTAGGGTAGGTTAGGTTGGGTTAGGTTAGGTTGGGTTGGGGTGTGGGTAGGGTGGGGTGGGGTAGGGTGGGTTAGGTTAGGTTAGGTTTATTGCTGGTTGGAGGGAGAATGGTGGTGGAGGGCGTTGGGGGTGTGGTGTTGGAGAGAGGTGATTGGTGGTTTGTTATAGTGGTTGGTGGTGATATTATTGATATACATAAACGCACATATGTACTATTAATGCTCGTGCACACACACACACACACACACACACACACACACACACACACACACACACACACACACACACACACACACACACACACACTGGTAATGGAGTATCATCCAGCTATGATACAATGATATGAGTTATTAAGGATGTCACCTTCGTTGGTGAGTTCTGAGGTGACTAAAGAGGCCGATACGGGACCGGGGGGTCAATCACAGAGGCTGCATGTGTGGGGGGCTACATCTAGTGCGGGAGGGGCGGCGGCAGCGTCTTTCCGGGGTTGGTGCTTGTCTGCCCCGGTATACAGTCGTGCTAACTCGAAAGTATTGACACCTTCTCGTGTGGTGCTCCTCCAAGCGTTGCGGTGTGGAGTAATCGTCTCCCAGGTGAGGGGGTCGATTAGACACTTTCAGGTTTGTCTTAAGACTATCCTTATACCTTCTCAGTTGCCCGCCACCGTTACGTTTACTCTTCGTTAGGTGACAGTAAAGTAGCTGCTTTGGCAGTCTACTGTCGTCCATGGCCAGTCCAGCGTAGTTGTTCATGGATAATGGTAGCCTCGATGCTCCTACAGTTGTTATCAAGAATACTGGCATTTGTTCTCTTGTCTTCCCAGCGAACTCTGAGGATGGCACGTAGACTACGATGGTGAAAGTTGTCAAGTGCCTTGAGGTGCCTCCTGTATGTGACCCATGTCTCACTGCCATATAGCAGGGTGGGGAGGACCACTGCTCAATATACTTATAGTAAAGCTTTGTCAGATCAAACTAAGCCAGATTGTGAGATTGTATTACTCGCCTCAGGGACTGTCTTAGATACTACACTTGATATTGCTGTCTATGTGTGCCATCAGTTCTCTGTGATGGAAGCTTTGGTCTTGGCGGGAGGTGTAATGATTGAATATCAGACCAGCTTAGTAGGATTACATCACACATAACAGCAAGTACAGTGAACCGCGTGGTACCACCACAGGTTGACACCGCAGGTCAAGACCTGACCCTGGCCCAAGTACTTGCGTAACCCTACGATATAACCGTGTTAGAGCACACCTGGCAAAGACCCACGCGGTAATAATTACAAAGCACTATTGTCCTGCGACATGACCTCACACCTGGGCAAACACCTGTCCAGACCTGACCCAAGGGAGATCAAGAACCCGCTAATCAGCCAGCACCCCTTGTAAAGGCCTGGGAATTAGGGATAGAAATCCCTTACCAGACTAATCAGGTTCTTTAAAGGAAAAGTCAAGGACCATGGTTTTCTGAGGAATAGCAAACAACCGTTTGAGATTGACATCTCTTTACTATAAAAAATAAAACACAAAACTCTGACACCACTCAACAAACATCAAATAATTACGGGAGTCAAACAATTAAGGCAGTCAATAGATAATGGAGTCAAACAATTAATGGAAGCAAACAATTAATGGGAGTCAACTATTGATAAAATCGAACAATAAAGGGGAGTCAGCAATTAATGGAATCAAACAACCATAGAATCAAACAATGAACAGATATTTCCTACGGCAGTGGCCCTGGGGGAAGGTTCTGGAACACTGTGATGCACACTCAGGGTAGGGAAGCGTCCATTCAACTCCACACTCGAGCGACAGCGGCCGATTGTCTTGAAATGGCAGGAGAACACCTGGGCACAGACGGAATGAGATGAACTGACGGTCGTTGTATGTGGTAGATGACCAGAGAATTGACAGTCGATAGGTGAAGGTCTGGGGACACAGCCCACGAGTCCAGGACCTATGATGAGATCACAGCCAGAATTTGACGAACAGCGGGGTAGCTAGATAGTGACTGTATGGTGGCTGGGGTGAATCTGCCGGTGACACGGGTAGCAGCTGCCGTTCTCACCTCTGCCCATCCACCCCAAGTGTCGTCCGCACCAGCAAACGAGAGAGTTAACAGCGGTAACCAGCAGGAAGATCGTTTCCGCCCTTCCACCCCTGTTACCCAACCCAACAACCCGGTCAAGACACACCCACTTAAGTAGGAGAGGTCACCCTCCGGCTCCTCCAATATATAGGGGCTGGAGCTCCTCTCACAGGAAGACTATAACCAAGGAGGGCCAGCAACACGTCCCCTGTCCCGCTTATCAAAGTCCGTCACTAAAGGCAACTAGGTCTCCGCCAGGTCCATCGACAGAGTGCTGTCAATTCAACGTATAACAGTAAGTGCTTTGTAGATAAATTCAGCTCCCTACAGCTGAAGACACAGGTACGGAGTCTGCCAAAGGCTTGAGATGACATCTGATCCGATGCTGAATCTCTTCATCGATGTCCGCGGTGGTGGACAGGTGGGAGCCGAGATACTGAAAGTGGGTAGCATTACAGAGGGTAGTACCGTTAAACTGGGTGGATGGAGGAGGTGTGGCTGAACCAGGGGCAAGTTGAGAGAGAATCTGAGTCTTACGTTCCACCTCAAGGCCGAAGTGTGCATACGCGTTTGCGTAAGTGTTCAGTGTGAGTGACAAGGGTGAAGTCGTCTGCACACTGAGTTCAGTAATGGAAGCTGCCGACACCTTTGTTCCCCTGGAGTCGTCTATGTTG
>NW_024747601.1:38846-73421 GCF_018991925.1 Homarus americanus | reverse complement strand
ACTACGTACATGTACACCGTTCCTACTTAATACAAACATGTATTAATAGCACTATCTTACACAAAGCATACATTATCAATCTTTACTACTGCATTAATATGTACACACACTGTCTTACTACTGTACATACACACACTGGCCACTGTACATGTACACACCGTCTTACTTCATATGTGTATTAATTTAAGACACTGGAAAGTCTTTACTACTGTACATATTATGTACACACACTGTCCTACTGCTGTACACATGTACACACTGCCTTTTCTACTGTACATACGCAAGCAAAAGACACATCGTCTTAATTACTGTACACATATACACACACTGTCCTAAATTGCTGTACACATGTACACACCGTCTTTTCTTTACCGTACATGTACACACATACACCGTCTTACTACTGTATAATATATATTACTGCTACCCTAATAAGCAAAAATAATACGTGTACACTGTTCTTTCTACTGTACACATACTATTATCGTCTTACTACTGTACACATATTACACACTGTCCTACTGCTGTACACACATGTACACACACCGTCGTCTTTCTACTGTACATATACACACAGACTGTCCTACTGCTGTACATATTATGTACACACACACTGTCTTACTTTACTGTATAATATGTACACACACTGTCTTACTACTGCCTATGTACACACATTCTGTCGCATTACTGTACACAGTACACACACTGTCTTTATTACTGCAATACTGTACACACACTGTCTTACTTGATTCTTCGTATGGCCATGTGTACACATTGCCTACACGTATGTACACACACCATCTTAATACTGTACACATGTACACACTGGGTCTTATTACTGTACATGTACACACTCGCCTTACTTACTGTTCACATGTACACACTCATCTAACTACTGTTCATATGTACACACATCGTCTTACTACTGTACATGTGCCATTACACTGTTCTAAATACTGCACATTATGTACACACACTGTCTTACTACTGTTCATGTACACACACCATTCTACCACGGGCTAATATGTACACACACCCATCTTACTACTGCATACACCATCTAGTATTTACTGTTCACAGTACACACCGTCTTACTAATTGTTCATGTACACACATCGTCTTACTACTGTACACACATGTACACACTGTCTTGCATTTGCTGTACACATGTACACACATCGTCTTACGACTGTACACACACGGCACACCGTTCTATTTCATTTCTGTACAATATGTACACACTGTCTTACTAATGTAGCTGCATGTATACATACCGTCTTACTTCATTGTAGCCATTACATGTATACACACTGTCGTACTACTGTACACATGTACACATTACCTGTCTATTTACGTGCCACGCACACACTGTTCCATTTCATTACTGTACTATGTACACACTGTCTTACTTATGTACACTTGTACACATACACTGTTTTACTACATTGTACACATGTACACACACCGTCTTACTACTGTAATATGTACACACACTGTCTTACTACTGTACACTTGTACACACACTGTCTTACTACTGTATACACACATGTACACACTGTCTTATTACTGTACACATGTACACACCGTCTTACTTGGTACACTTTGTACACACACTGGTGCTCATTTCATTGTACACATGTACACACACCTGCCCTTACTACTGTACACACAGTACACACACTGGCGTCTTAATACGTACACTGTACACACACCGTCTTACTGTAAACATGGTATTACACACTGTTACTACTGTACAATATGCAATATCGTCTTACTACTGCACACATGTACACACACTGTCTTACTACTGTACACACATGTACACATCTGAAATCTACTAATGCACACATGTACACACACTGCCCTACTGCTCGTACACATGTACACACACTGTCTTACTTATGTACACTTGTATACACTGTCTTACTTTCACTACTTCTGCACACATGTATACACTGTCTTACTACTGTACACATGTACACACACTGTCTTACTACTGTACTACTACAAAACACACACCGTTCACTACTGTGTAAACATGTACACACACACACCTATCTTACTACTGTACACATGTACACACATCAAATCTTACTACTGTACACACATGTACACACACTGTCTTACTACTGTACATTATGTACACACTGTTCCTACTACTGTACATTAGTGTAATAATACCGTCTTTACGGCAAAATAATTTTGTACACATTACCCGCCTGCACACTGTACACACATGTACACATTGTCTTGGTACTACTGTACATACACACACACTGTCTTTACTAATTGTACACATGTACACAATAATCGTCTTACTACTGTAAACATGTACACACACCATCTTACTACTGTACACACATGTACACACATCGTCTTTTACTAATACTGTACACATGTACACATTACCGTTCTACTACTGTACACATGTACACACTGTCTTTACTACTGTACACATGTACACACACCAGCCCATTACTGTACATGTACACCGTCTTACTACTTCTACACACATGTGGCCATATCGTCTTACTACCGTACACATGTACACACACCGTCTTTCTACTGCACATGCACATGACCGTCTTACTACTGTAAACATGTACACACACTGTCTTACTACTGTACACATGTACACATTAACGTCTTTCTACTGCACATGTACACACTGTCTTAATACTTGGTAATAATATGTACACACACCGTCTTTGCATACTGTACACATAAAGCATACACTGGCCTTTATTTACTGTACACATGTACACACATCGTCTTAATACTACTGTACACACATGCACATTGACCATTCTTTCTACTGTACACATGTACACACACCGGTTCTTACTACTGTACACATGTACGCACACCGGTCTTACTACTGTACACATGTACACACACCGTCTTACTACACTGTACACATGTACACACACCGCCGGCCGTACGTACACATATGTACGCACACCGTCTTACATGGTACACATGTGCTACACCGCCCGGCCACTGTACACATAAACACCGTTTTACTACTGTGCACTTGTATACACACTGTCTTTACTACTGTACACATGTACACACACATCAAGGTTCCTACTACTGTACACATGTACACACACCGCGTCTTTACTACTTTGTACTCATGTACACACACCGTCTTACTACTGTACTCAGTGCGTATACACACTGTCTTACTACTGTACACTTGTGCTGTCATTAACCGTCTTACTACTGTACTCATGCAAACACACACTGTCTTACTTACTGTACAATATGTATACACACTACTACTGTACACTTGTACACACACCGTCTTACTAATGTACAGTGTACATGTATACACACCGCCTTACTAAAAGCCATACACATGTACACACACACCGTCTTTTCTACTGTGCTGAAAACACATGTACACACACCGTCTTATTGTTGTACACATGCAATAATAATATTACCTCAAAAGTTACTACTGTACACATGTACACACAATTGCTCCATTTACTGTACACATGTATACACACTGTCTTACTACGGTACACACATGTACATACACTGTCTTACTTACGGTAAAACCATTTACTGTACACATGTACACACACCGTCTTACTATCAAAAGGACACATGTACACACACTGTCTTACTACGGTACACATATGTACAATAATATCGTCTTACTACTAAAGCACATGTACACACAACGTTCCATTACTGTGCACATACAAAAGACACACTGTCTTACTACTGTACACACATGTACACACACCGTATTACTACTGCACATGTATACACACCGTTCACGTAATGGCGTATTAATAATACCCTGTCTTACTACTGTACACATGTACACACACCGTCCTACTGCTGTACACATGCAATACGACACTGTGTTACTACTGTACACACTTGTATACACACCGCCTTACTACTGTACACATGCACACACCGTTCCATTACTGCTACAACGTTTTACTACTGTACACATGTACACATCAAGTCTTACTACTGTACACATGTACACACAACGTCTTACTACTGTACACATGTACACACACTGTTTCCATTTACTGTACACATGTACACACACCGTCTTACTGCTGTGCCACACATGTACACACACCGTGTTACTACTGTACACTCTAGCCACCGCCTGCATTACTGTACATTACGTACACACACTGTTCCACTAATGTACACATGTACACGCAATCGCTCCGGCCCATTGTACTATGTTAATTTCACTGTTTTACTTACTGTACATGTAAAGGCACTGCCTACTACTGTACACATGTACACACATTGTCTTACTACTGTACACATGTACACACACCATCTTACTACTGTACAAACGTACATACACCGTCTTATTACTGTACACATATACACACACCGTCTTACTACTCTACTCATGTACACACAGCGTATTACTACTGTACACCTGTACACACACCGTGTTACGACTGTACACATGTACACACACCGTCTTACTACTGTACACATACCGTCCCTGCTACTGCACATACTTACACACCCGTCCTACTATGTGCACATGCACACACACCTTCTTACTACTGTACACATTCACGCACACCGTCCTACTGCTGTACACATGTACACACACCGTCTTACTACTGTACACATGTACACACACCGTCTTACTACTGTACTCATGTACACACACCGTCCTACTGCTGTACACAGGTACACACACCGTCCTACTGCTGTACACATGTACACACACCGTCTTACTACTGTACTCATGTACACACACCGTCTTACTACTGTACTCATGTACACACACCGTCTTACTACTGTACACATGTACACACACCGTCTTACTACTGTACACATGTACACACACCGTCTTACTACTGTACACATGTACACACACCGTCTTACTACTGTACACAAGTACACACACCGTCTTACTACTGTACACATGTACACACACCGTCTTACTACTGTACACATGTACACACACCGTCTTACTACTGTACACATGTACACACACCGTCTTACTACTGTACACAAGTACACATCAATAATCGTCTTACTATCAGGACACGTACACACCGTCTTACTACTGTACACATGTACACACACCGTCTTACTACTGTACACATGTACACACACCGTCTTACTACTGTACACATGTACACACACCGTCTTACTACTGTACACATGTACACACACCATCCTACTACTGTACACATGTATAAGAAACAGGAAGGCTTTCTTTCACCTTTAATCCGCTATATTTTTCTATAAATATGTGCCACATAATATATTCATGACATCTAATTAAAACTTTGTACATTAAACCACAGGTAAATAGTTTTTTCACCGCAGTTTTATATTCGTGCTTCATAAAATATGGCAGTAGTGATGGTTCAAGTGGAAGTGAGTCATGCTATATGTATAAATTGCTTATATAATCCTTTACGTTTAGAGATAAAACCTTTCTGGAAATGTGTATTAAAACATAAATGTAAATGTAGATTTGTAAATAACACTCTGTTCGTTTCTCACAAGATTATGTTTCAGGTGTCACCTCCTCGACAACATGGGTTGTACAGTATTAAGGTTGAGCAAGAGTACAAAGCCGTCAGGAATATGTCTAGTTGGCAAATATATTTATTGCAATGGTAAAATCTTATCTATTTACATGACAATTTCCGATAAAACGGTTTTGATGGCACAGTAGGAGCACGTCCTCCACACTATGTGTCTGTCTTTCACAACAAAAGAATATGTGTCAGGTGTCACCTTCTTCACATTATGTGTCTGTCTTTCACAACAAAAGAATATGTGTCAGGTGTCACCTCCTCCACACTATGTGTCTGTCTCTCACAACACTAGATGTCACCTTCTCCACGCTATGTGTCTGTCTTTCACAACACAAGAATATGTGTCAGGTGTCACCTTCTTCACACTATGTGGCTGTCTCTCACAACACTAGACTATGTGTCAGGTGTCACCTTCTTCACACTATGTGGCTGTCTCTCACAACACTAGACTATGTGTCAGGTGTCACCTCCTTCACACTATGTGTCTATCTCTCAAAACACAAGAATATGTGTCAGGTGTCACCTCGACACTATGTGCCTGTCTTTCACAACACAAGAATATTGAATTGAATTGAAACAGTTTATTTATCCAGAAAAACACAGATACAGAGTGGATAATAATAACAATATTAACATGGTTGAGCCAGTTGAGAAGCTGAGCTCCTCTGGAGGCACCTGATATATACTGTACATTCATCTGAAGAAAGTATTATGTAACATTTAATATCATCTGGAATAGTACAATAGCATGGTGGTAATAAGAACATCTCATAATGTTACCACGGTTATCACTTTAATATTTATTTGTTTTACTTATTTATTATTATTGTTATTTATTATTATTTTTTTACATTTACATTATAAGTATTATACATAAGTCACAGTTGAATTGAAAACATAAGTATAATGGGGGAGCAGTACAACATGGGTTGTACAGTATTAAGGTTGAGCAAGAGTACAAAGCCGTCAGGAATATGTCTAGTTGGCAAATATATTTATTGCAATGGTAAAATTTTATCTATTTCCATGACAATTTCCGATAAAACGGTTTTGATGGCACAGTAAGAGCACGTCCTCCACACTATGTGTCTGTCTTTCACAACAAAAGAATATGTGTCAGGTGTCACCTTCTTCACATTATGTGGCTGTCTCTCACAACACTAGACTATGTGTCAGGTGTCACCTCCTCCACACTATGTGTCTGTCTCTCACAACACTAGACTATGTGTCAGGTGTCACCTTCTCCACACTATGTGTCTGTCTCTCACAACACTAGACTATGTCAGGTGTCACCTCCTCCACACTATGTGTCTGTCTCTCACAACACTAGATGTCACCTTCTCCACGCTATGTGTCTGTCTTTCACAACACAAGAATATGTGTCAGGTGTCACCTTCTTCACACTATGTGGCTGTCTCTCACAACACTAGACTATGTGTCAGGTGTCACTTCCTCCACACTATGTGTCTGTCTCTCACAACACTAGACTATGTCAGGTGTCACCTCCTCCACACTATGTGTCTGTCTCTCACAACACTAGATGTCACCTTCTCCACGCTATGTGTCTGTCTTTCACAACACAAGAATATGTGTCAGGTGTCACCTTCTTCACACTATGTGGCTGTCTCTCACAACACTAGACTATGTGTCAGGTGTCAGCCTCCACACTATGTGTCTGTCTCTCACAACACTAGACTATGTGTCCGGTGTCACCTTCTCCACACTATGTGTCTGTCTATGTGTCTGTCTCTTACAACACTAGATTTTTTTTTGTATTATTATTTATTGGGCACTCCCCTACATCCTTGTGTAAGGTGAAGCGCAGAAGCGTTTACAGTGCCCAACAGGGAAGCATGCTAAGTTCATGCTTGCCTTTATGTCTCATGAGTTAAGGGCGTAGAAGCCTGAAGAGTCAAGGGCATAGAGCCTGAAGAGTCAATGATTTTATGTCATCAAGTTATTGGAAGCTCCAGCAACTTGTCCCTGAATACGAATTCGCAACTTTCGATTTACACCAAGTACCTACTTTGCTGCTAGGTGAACAGGGACTAATGGGGGCTAGGAAGTATGTCCAAACAACTTCCACTGGCCCGGGAATCGAACCCGTGACATCTCGCTTGCGAAGGCAAGAGCGGTACCACTCTACCACCAGCACCCCCCAACACTAGACTATGTGTCAGGTGTCACCTCATCTACACCATGTGTCTGTCTCTCGCAACACTAGACTATGTGTCAGGTGTCACTCTCCACACTATGTGTCTGTCTCTCGCAACACTAGACTATGTGTCAGGTGTCAACTCCTCCACACTAAGTGTCTGACTCCCACAACACAACAGGTTCTACGTCCCTTAACACTGCACGTTTAAGAAGGATACGAGCTAATAAGCTTATCTTGCACCCCCACAAGTTACTGTGAGTAAACTATAATTATCTGAGCTCATCCAGGTGTGTCAAGACTAGAACAAGTGTAATGAAAGTAAAAACAATACATGTTGTATATATTATCTGTGAAGAGAATGTAATCATATGCATAAATAAAATTTTTATATATATATATATATATATATATATATATATATATATATATATATATATATATATATATATATATATATATATATATATATATATATATATATATATATGTATGTGTGTATATGTGTGTGTGTGTGTGTAATATTCAGAAATTTCGGTGTGATATTTAGAAACATTAGTACGTAAATACCAATATGGCGATACACAAGGTCATCTTAGCCTACGAGATAGGTTGACTGAGCGAGGGTGGCGCTTACCCACACGTAGTGAGAGCTTTTGGAACTAGGCCTATATGATCTTTAATGCAATTTACCGAATAAATATGGACGCGAATCATGAAATTAAATGACATTTATTAAATTTAAAAATATTATAGATCGTTTCTCAGTATAAATATGTTACGTGTGTCCCAACGAAGGTATTAGTTATGCGGGTAAATATGTCACTAGCAGGTTAACGCCTTGGGGGCACGCCCTGGCTGGCTCAGTCACGCGGAAGCGATAGGACAGACAGGACGTCTGCACATCCAGGAAAAACGACCACGTGGCCTGGTCTCGTTGCGTGCACAGTTCATCAGTGTTGCAAATAAGTTTATTCGATCTCAGACAAGGTTTAGATAGGGCGGAGAAGTTAACAATAGCTAAAAGAGGGTTTATTGCAGGGATCCTGTAGAGCCCACTTAGTCGAGTTGAGCCCACACGGTGGAGTTGAGCAGTTTGAGGGGTGGAGTGGAGTGAGCTGTCTGTGTTGACCACTGGCTAGCGAAGTCTTAGCTGGGACAGCCTGAAGGAACGAGTGTTCCTGACAACTAACTACGTAGGACCAGCGTCCGCCCTCGGTTGACGATCGTCTGGGGACACCAGATCTCCCCCTCCTTGGTTCACAACACCACATATCTTCAGTCACTTTAGTGAAAACCTGTTACTAATGGGAAAATAGAACCCACCTCAGCTGGGCGGGTTTCATTGGCTGACTGGCCCTCGCTCTCTTCCAGTTCATGGATGTACTGAGCGTAAAACTGAGGCAGTCTGAGTGAATGAATGGTCACACACTGAGACCAGGAGTCTAGTGGGTACTTAGAGACATTTTATCTCCCCAGTATGGGTGTGCTCTGAACTTATGTGTGATGCATGTTACTGGAAATAGTGGTAAGGTGTGTTTAGAATTTACCAAGTCCAGGTGTGAAAACAGCGCTCCTCATGGTTGATTTTCACACGTGAGACGTAAGAATTCCTATCAAAAGTTGTGTGCCGGTATTGGTGGAGAAAAACATTCATGATTCCTGAGAATCTAGAGAAAGTACTATCAAAACCAGCAGAGCACCCACCTGCCTGATGGGTCATGAGTGATTTTCACGGGTTTTCTTGCTGTGTGTAGTTAACACTCCCTGATATTTTCTGTTACCATTTCTCAGTGACTGATATTATTTTCTTGAATGCCCTTAAGGCCTGTTCAGGGTGGAGTTAACAATTTCTAAATATTTTGATACTATTGTTTTCTAATGTTTATGTGTCACTAAGGGATGTGAGATAACGAAGAACTGTTTTCAGATGAGCTCCTCATTCTGGTGTAAGTAGCACTGTCACCTTAGTAGTGCTCATAAGGCATTTAATATTTCTACCTAATTTTGATATCATGTATAACTTTTGTTCCCCAGTGTAGTGCTTTAAGCCAGGTTAAGAGGTGCGCAAATGCTGGTGTACCATTATTGATTGTTGTTGTAGTGTTGGAGGGAATAGAAGTGTCAAATTTTACAGTGCGTCTCATTCACCACAATCACAGGTGCTATCTTTCCACGGGTCACGGAGAATATTTTTTAAGTTAATTGTGTTTGTGCTGGTTCGGGTTTTTCTCAAAGGGGCGCTTCCACTGCATTAACATCCACTATAATCAAAATCCCCAAAGTGAGAGAATTGCGACCTGTTACATATATATATATATATATATATATATATATATATATATATATATATATATATATATATATATATATATATATATATATATATATATGTACAGTCTCGTTGAAGATTCTTGGAACACTGCTGGACACTGCTGACAACTCAAGGCCGTTTGTTTACTATACTATGTAGTAAAAATTATGAATGAATGAAAAAGTGATCGGTGATTGGTTACTTAATTCCCCGTTGCTTAATTAATAGTTGGGCTTTGTTGTTTTGTATTATATTATACCTTTCTGCTGGTATATACTGTTAATTTGATTTTAAAATGGATAGAGCAATGGGCCAACCAATATGAATTCATGTTAAGACAATTAAACAAGTAAAATTCGGTATTGTGTTAAAGAACATCATGCATCGGGCATAGCTGTGTGTGAGGTTGCTTATTTATCATTAATTTATACTAATATTATCTTCAAACGTTTAATCCATTTTAGGTAATTAATCCAGTCGTATGTTACTGATGCTAAACAGATTTCTTTCTATAGACGCTAATTTCATGCAACGCAAACTGCTGTTTTAATTCGCCGTGGGATTAAGCAGAATCATCTGTTCACTGCTACCTGTAGTAAGTGTGTGTGCGTTTGTGCACGCGTGTGCCTTAGCCTGTGTGTGTCAATTCTTGTCTGTAAAAACAGTTGTATAAATGAAACCGTATTATGAAGTTTATTTAATTTATTTATTTATTTTACATTCCCTGTGAGGCATGGGAAATAGAAATCTATATATAATATTTTATTTATTAATCTATTTATTTATGTTTATAATATGTCATTAAATGGATACTACACAGTTTTTACGAAACGAAAGACTTTCCAATGCGATCCTATGATGAACCAGTTTTAAAACAAGGTTTTTTGTGGGCAAACAATCAATATAATAAACAGCGTTCTCGGCAGACTCCTGCAACCCCACTCAGCAATCGGTCGTCATGGGTCTCTTATGCCTCCGACAGTTGCTGGGAGAGGCCGAGGTAGTGGGAGTGGTGTTTTGCGCAGGCCCTTTGCTCCAATCGTTTTCATCATCTCATCATCATCTCGAAAAGACCTACGGCGATGGGAACGAGTGGAAGGCACAGGTCAAGGATGTGACTGGAAGTGGTTAGCTACGACGTGCACGTAGGCGGTGGTAGAGTGATGGTCGCTGACACATGGGACAGATGAAAACTAATTACAAGACCTTGGGGAAACATCCTCGATCAAACCACTGGAACCTCCTTGACTATGTTGTTGGTCGCCAAGATGACCTAAAGGAGGTAAAAATCACAAGAGCCCTGAGGGGTGCACGGACCATAGGCAAATAAGATCCAGGATTCGCATGCTAATTCAACCTCAACACCTGAGGAAAGGCCCCAGTCGTAACTTAACATCAAAACCCTCATTAATCCTGAAACCTCTAACTCATTATAAACAAGATCACCGAAAAACTCCCAGCCCATGAAATTATGAAACCTGGCACTTGGAAGATGGCTGGAAAGAGTTGGAGACTGCAATGAGTGAAGCTGCAATGGAAACACTTGGCTTTTCTAAAGTGCGACATCAGGACTGATTTCATGAGAACTCACCTAACATCCATGATATTCTTAAAACCAAAAAATTAGCCCACGATGCAGTACTATCAAATCCTCAATCACAAACACTGAGGGACCTGTTAACCAACATCAGGTTAGAAACACAAAGACTGTTACGCAGCATGGAAAATGACTGGGTGGGTAAAAAAAGCATAAGAAATTCAAGCCCTTGCTGATGTCAATAACACACACGGCTTCTATGAGGCAGTTAGGTCCATTTATGGCCCACAACGAAGAAATGTCACACCAGTAAGATCTTTAGATGGCACCACACTCTACAAAAGCAATCAAATGATTGCAGTAAGATGGGCTGAGCACTTCAGCACACTTTTAAATCAAATTAATCCAATAACACCTACAGCACTGGATAATATTCCACCCATGCCGACCCTGCACCTCCTGGATGAAGCCCCACTCCTACAAGAAGTGGAAACTGCAATACGAAGGAGCAGCAACAACAAGAGCGCTGGACCTGACGGCATTCCTGCTGAAATCTACAAACATGGAGGTCCCCATCTGACTGAGCGCCTCCATAGCCTCTTACTCACCATGGGCCACAGAGACCATCCCCCATGATTGGAAAGATGCAAATATCACAACAATCTATAAGAATAAAGGTGACAAAGCAATCCGTGGTAACAGCAGGGACATCTTCCTCCTTGTAGTTGCTGGCAAGATCCTGTCAAAAATCATGTGAAGACTTATCCAACACCTAAAGGAGAACACTCTTCCTGAATCCCAACGTGGATTCAGGAAGGATCGCAGTACAATGGACATGATCTTCGTAGCTAGGCTAATTCAAGAAAAGAGTCGAGAGCAAAATATAGACCTTTACACCGCCTTCATTGACGTCTCCAAAGCTTTCGACACAGTAAACAGAGAACTTTTGTAGACTATGTTGGAGAGGGTCGGTATACCACCAAGATTTTTACACATCCTCCGCTAGATGCATGATGGAATGCAAGCCCGTGTACTTGTGGGTGGTGTGCAGTCAGAACCAGTTAGTGTCCAAATGGGCGTAAGACAGGGCAGTGTGTTGGCACCTGTGTTGTTTAACATCATTTTGCTGGCTGTAACACAACTCTCACACAACGTCCTTGGGCCTGAAGTAGTGTGAGCATACGGTACCGTCTTGACGGTAGCCTTTTTAATATTAGACGTCTGGAAGCCTACACAAAGACCTTAACAACTCAGGTCATAGAACTACAGCATGCAGATGACTGGGCAATAATGACACATAACAGAGAATCTATGCAACGTGCACTGGACGTAATCTCAGGTGTTTACAGCTCGCTTGGTTTGCAAATTAACACCCAGAAGACTGAGATTTTTGTCCAGCCCATTGTTCCACCACTAGAAACACCATAATTCTACATTAATGGAGATCCTATCGAAATAGTAAACCAGCTTAAGTACCTTGGTAGCACTCTCATAACCACCTGCTCACTGGATATGGAAATTCAAACCAGAATCAATTTAGCCTCAGCTGCATTTGGAAGTTTGAGAACAAGAGTCTTTCTCAACAATGACCTCAAATATGGAACGAAGACTGCAGTTTACCTAGCGGTCTGTATATATACATTATTATATGCTTCAGAAACCTGGACGCCCTTCAAACGCCATATCCAAATGCTGGAATATCCTGAGAAGATACAGTAGAGTGACTCATGAAGAACTATATCGTCGCTCAAACACGACCAGCATTGAAACCATGCTAGCCAAAAGACACTTGCGCTGGCTTGGACATGTTATCAGAATGCCAGACCACCGGCTTCCAAGACAAATATTATATGGCAAGCTCTCACATGGAAACCACTCGGTGGGAGGACAGAAAACGAGATATAAGAACCACTAAAACTCTTCTCAAGTGCTGTAATATACAACCAAATTCACTGGAGCAACTTGCCTTAGACCGTCCCTTATGGCGCTCAACATGCCATAGAGGAGCGGAAACACTTGAGACCTCACTGAACCAAAAGAGAGCTACTAAAGGAGCCCAACGACATCAGAGGGCTCAAGGCACACTTTCTCTCAATGAACAACATCCCTGTCACCTATGCAACAAGATCTGCGCCTCCAAGATTGGACTCCATTATCATCTACGGTGGCATCAGAGGAATAACACAGAACTCATCAATCATCTCATCTGGAGCAACGTCGTCATCGACTTCGATGGACTGCCATAAGGTAAGGTAAGGTGTGTTAAATTAATAGCGTTGAATAGCATTGACTTCAATGTGAGGTTACGGGGATGGTGGAGTGAGGTACGTGGGGAGTAGAGTGAAGGGTGGAAGAGGTTGAATGACGAGGTGAAAAACTTACTGTTACCACGTTAAGTTATAATCTTTTCTATGATGAGAAAAATTTCCTCAAAGCCGGACAGTTCAGTTCTTATTCATTCTGTGGAACAGTTTTGAGTCTTCAATCAAACATCCATCACTTGGGTTGTCACTTCCTCACATGTTTGTTATTATTTACCAGTTTCTCGTAAAATATCCACCGGGATTATCAAAGCGTCATCGCATAAGACTAATGATTCTTATTCTTTATTAAAAATTTTAATAGAAGTTTACAGAAGAAAGTAATATATACACCATTATATATCGTGGACTAATTTTGTTGCTTTACGTAATATTTTCATGAGGCAGCTCCTCCGTGTGTTATATTATTCACTAGATTCTTGTAAGTCATTCAAGAGGTCCACCAAAGCATCATCAGCCGAGTCAGTAAAGAGAATAACAGTTCTAATACAAAACTTTGTAGCAAAAAATTGATTCATGTTCCAATATAACTTTGTAGCCTCGTTCTTAAATATTTGAAGGCCAAGTCAACGAGGTACCCGGTCACTGTTTTCGAGGTAAACAACATATTGTTTATATCCCAGAGTTGACGCTCACCATGCACACATTTCTTATAATACACAAGCAACTTATTTCTTCAACAAAACCTAACCATCACTATAAACTGAATGAGAGAGAGAGAGAGAGAGAGAGAGAGAGAGAGAGAGAGAGAGAGAGAGAGACCTTATGATTAACAAGATAAGATAATTCTGGTTGGTTTCATCTAGACGACGGTCGCTGGGCCAAGGCATAAGTGTCCGCATCATAACAAAAATAAAAAAAAGATTATTTAGAACTATCAAATAATAATGACAGTTGTAACGTTTTTGCCACTTAACATTAATACGAAAACCAGCGCCAACACGACCCGTCATCTGTCAGGGGTGCTCTCTCAGTATGTCGCGTGAGGAAATGAACTTCCCAGAAAGTTTCACCAATGACTTTCTCTTCTGTATGAAAAATTTGGTAAATCTTAAGAAAATGAAGCTATCAGTGAAGACGAGGCGTGGAAATTACTTTGTGTGATGGCTGGCAGGCTTGACAAACTCTCTGGGTTCTTCTGTCTGGGGGAGTTTTTCTTGTCAGTGTCAAGTGTCATGAACCCTCGGAGGATTATGTACAGTCTCGTTCAAGATTCTTCGAACACTGTTGGAGACAGCTGGAAACTCAAGGCCGTTTGTTTACTGTACTACCTAGTAAAAATTATGAATGAATGTAAAAGTGATCGGTAATTGGTTACTTAGTTCCCAGTTGCTTAATTAATGGTTGGCTTTGTTGTTGCATATTATATTATACCGTTCTGCTGGTATATACTGTAAATTTGATTTTAAAATGGATAGAGCAATGGGCCAACCTAAATGAATTCATGTTTAGACAATTAAACAAAAGTAAAAATCGGTAATTGCCTTAAAGAACATCATTCATCGGGCATAGCTGTGTGCAGGTTGCTTGTTTATCATTAATTTATACTAATACTAGCGGAATCGCCGCCCTCCGGGCGGCTCTTTCGCTAGGCCACAGTAGGACGCCACCCTCCGGGAGGCTCCACATTGTCTCACTGTAATGCATTAAGGTGTCTGCTTTGATCCTGACTTTGTAATCGTCAGAAGGCATGTTTTCCAGGGCATTTTTAAATGACTGTACATACGTGTTGCGCTCATGCAGCATTTCTTGGATAGATAGGACAATGTCATGTCTGACACCTTGAATGTTACCACACCTGATAGTAGTCTGCTTTTCATGATCTCCCATAAAATAGATTTGGAGGAACTTTGCCTGGTCATCTTCCAGTGGTAAGAGGGATCCTGCTTTGTGATAGACTTGACCCTGGACTTTGAATGTGGGAATGTATCCGTGCTCTCGAACTACTCTGGTAGCTCCAAAGGATGTCATTTGGAAGCATGAATTGTACTTCCATATATTTTCCAAGAAGTATTTTGACTCTGGCGTTGTTCCCAGCATGAGAGTCTTCAATGGTTGTGGTGGTTTTTTCCAAATTTGGCAGTCGTATTTTCCCATGAGAGCAGCACAGTCCAGCAGATTCTCCTTTGTACTTCTTTGCACCTCAGTATTCGCATTTCTTATCCATGTTGCCAATGACAACAGAGGGATACTTTTCATATTCTATATATATATAAAACATCATCCATCATCACTACATATAACAACATCCATCATCACTACATATAACACCATCCATCATCACTACAGATCGGTAAAGTAGTTTCCAAGATTCTCGTGCGGACACACAGACAAACAGACAGACTTCTTTGTTTTATATAGATATAGATCATCACTACATTTAACACCACCCATCATCACCACATATAACAACATCCATCATCACTACATATAACACCATGCATCATCACTACAGATGGGTAAAGTAGTTTCCAAGATTCTCTGTGGACATACATACAAACAGACAGACTTCTTTGATTTATATATATAGATAGCAGAAACGCCGCCCTCCGGGCTGCTCTTTCTCTAGGCAGGTGTGAAATATCGTACGTTTAGCACACCTTTTTAGAATGGACTACCTACCTACCTACCTACTTATCTTGTTAGAATGGACAGCCTAGAAAAGTTAGAGATCAAAAAAAAGTAAGCTGTAATGAGAGAAAGCATAAGGATAAAATTAGCTATAATATGTGGGATGGGATACCTTTGTGTGGTGTTAGGGATGGAGGTTAAATGCAGAGAAAAGTAAGCCATAATGAAAGAGAACCTAAGGATCAAAAAAGCTGTAAATCATAGGAGGGAATACGACTTTTCTACGTGTGTGCGTCGGGGCTGTGTCTGATCTGGTTGGTTGGTTTTTTTTTAGATCACTACATATAACACCATCCATCATCACTACATATAACACCATCCATCATCACTACATATAACACCATCCATCATCACTACATATAACACCACCCATCATCACTACATATAACACCACCCATCATCACTACAAATAACACAACCCATCATCACTACATATAACACCACCCATCATCACTACACATAACATCATCCATCATCACTACATATAACACCATCCATCACTACATATAACACCACCCAGCATCAGTACATATAGCGACATCCATCATCACTACATATAACATCATCCATCATCACTACATTTAACACCATCCATCATCACTACATATAACACCATCCATCTACAGATCAGTAAAGTACTTTATGAGATTCTCGTGTGGACACACACACACAAACAAACAAACACACAGACATACTTCTTTGTTATATATATATACATATATATATATTATATATATATATATATATATATATATATATATATATATATATATATATATATATATACACAATCAACACACCTGAACCACGCCTGGATTGAACCCACATTACAGGCCCATGACTGTGAGCCGAGGAGGCATGTGAAGGTATATATGTATATATATATATATATATATATATATAATTTTTTTCATTAGCCTTAATAAAACACTTGAACTTCTATATACAATCAACACCTTAACCATGGGATTGAACCTGACCCCTTAGGCCATGACTGTGACCAGGAGCTACCTACTGGACTGCTTTTTAGTATCGTGGTGTGGTCCAGCAGAGTGGCGTTCAGGTCTGATGCGTGGGCAGTAGTTAGAATAAATCAAGGTTGAAGTGTGTTAATCTCTCTATATATATATATATATATAATATATATATATATATATATATATATATATATATATATATATATATTAATATATATATATATATATATATATATATATTATATATATATATATATATATATATATATATATATATATATATATATATATATATATATATATATATATATATATATATATATATATATATATATATATATATATATATATATATATTATATATATATATATATATATATATATATATATATATATATATATATATATATATATAGAGATTGTCTTCAAGCGTTTAATCATTTACGGGTAATTAATCCCAGTCGTATGTAGCCGTTACTAAACAGATTTTTATATAAAACTGATTTCATACAACATAAACTGCTTTTAATTCGTTGTGAGATTAGCAGAAACGTAGTTCACTGCTACCTGTAGTAGAAGATGTGTGTGTGTGTGTGTGTGCATGTGGAGTGTGTGTGTGTGTGTGTGCATGTGGAGTGTGTGTGTGTGTGTGTGTGTGTGCATGTGGAGTGTGTGTGTGCATGTGTGGGGAGTGTGTGTGTGTGTGTGTGTGTGTGTCTGTGTGTCTGTGTTTAATAATGACATTGTTTAATTGAAGGTGATGGTAATTAATCTTACGAACCATCCATCTGTTGGTGTAAATTAGTGTGGTAGCATATGCCTTATACTTTTACAAGCCTCTATCTAGCAATATCAGTGTCATCCTAAGACTCTGAATATTGTAAACATCAAATGGTATTTCTTTGGTTGAGTGAGTATTTGCCCCCCTCCCTCCCACCCACACCAAATCCTTGTTTCTGACTTGGGTAGATTACTTCACCTTTAGTCTTGTGTCTTTAAAAAAAAGCATTCTATATTTTCAAAGATGTGTATGATGTATTATAAATTTTTATCTCATTTGTTCATTCATTTATTTTTTATAAATGCCTAATAAAAAATAAATATAACGCTGACGTTATTGGTGGGAAGGTGAGGCAGAGAGAGGTGTCGTCAGTGCTGACTACCCTTCCACTCCCTCGTTTGTAGAAGACCCCTGCCAACATGGAATACCACACGTATAAAATCACTGAACGTGGAATAATAATAATCGGCATGAAGGAGGCTGGGTTTTCACTCACTGAAATTGCCCGAGAGTGAGTATTTCTCGGTCAACTGTATATTATTGGATTAAGCGATGGGAAGAGGAGGGAAGTTTACAGGACCACCACAGGACGGGAATGTCGCGCAGAACAACACCTGCACAAGTTGAAGCCATCCGGAATATCGCTGATGCCAACCCCATTCAAGACTTCATTTTCAATAAAAGAGGATCTTCATTTAATATTTCCCCTTTAACAATCAGGCGAAGACTTCACGAAGGAAGCATTCACCATAGAACTCCCGCCACCAAGGAGAAGTAAAATGAGCAACATCGCGAGGGCAGGTTGCAGTTTGCTCGATGGTATGCTGAAAAAGTCCTAGATATCTGGGGAAGAGTAATATTTACTGACGAAAAAACTTTCTAATCTACCTCTCACGGAAGGTTGCATTGCTGGAGGAGGAACAACACCCGATATGATAGACAGCATATTTATGAGGATGCAAGGATTAGCTATGTGACTTGCAATGTTTGGGGAAGATATATTTGCACAGAGTTGGAGAGCTGACTGACATAGAAGGAAGATTCACAGCTGAACAGTATTTAGAAATACTCGAAGAATTATGCTTCCCTCGGTACGTGCATATGCTTTCCCGTTTCCCGAAAACATAATTTTCATGCAAGACAGATGTCCTATCCATACTGCAGGAATTGTAACGCGGTGGTTTGCAGAACTAAGAAATTTGTAAGTTTTACACTGGCCAAGTAAAGGTTGTAACATGAACCCCATAGAAAACATTTGGGCCAATACAGTATTATGAACTTGTGGGAGTCAGCTGAAGAGAGAACAAGGGTGAAGCTACAAGAGTATACTACACACCGTGAGTGGGAGGTGCTGAGGCGGAAACCGCAACAGATACACAATCACGTCCCAACAGGCTGCAGCAAATAATCGAGAATGAAGGTGGCTGGACTAAATATTAATGCGTCAGAAATAATTTTCCTATGTAATCAACGTTACACACTGAATGCTCATCGATATTCATTTTTTCTATGTTAACTGAAATAAATATAATTTTCATGAATATATGTCAAATTGTATAATAAATGTAGAGAAAACAATCCTCTTCTAATATTTTCACTGATGCAGTATGTATTCAGGATGATTTAAGTCAAACAAATCATAACATTATACTTACAATTATTATGAAAGAGTACAGTATCATATAGGATAAATATATTGCATGTGAAATAATTACCCTATCTACCACTGAAAAAAGCAGAGAGGGAGACGGAGACAAAGAAACAACTGTACAACGACACATTTCATACAATATGTAAGGGTCCGATCACAGCTGTCCGATCCTGCT
Organism: Homarus americanus; assembly: GCF_018991925.1. Classification (NCBI taxonomy): domain Eukaryota; kingdom Metazoa; phylum Arthropoda; class Malacostraca; order Decapoda; family Nephropidae; genus Homarus; species Homarus americanus. The sequence goes on along the minus strand of NW_024747601.1, from coordinate 53,321 downwards.
CTTCAGGGCACTTGTGACGAGGAAATTGACCTTTCATATTTCAATCTCATAATCTCATGTTTAATAAGTTCATGTCATGCCGTTCACAATATATTTATGTATTCTTCGAACACTCGCGCCAACTTGCATAGACACACACATACGCACTCGCTCGTGAAGAAAGTCGATTTCAAGGGGGTCCCTTGCCGTTTTCATTAATTATAAAAAAATACATTAATTAGTGAAATCTCGTACTGAAGGTGTAGCTAATGGGGTAGCATATGTATTGTATCCCTATTGACCTTTCAACTGTCATTACGATTGTCCTCCGAGTAGACTTAGCTTATTATATTAGGGTGTGTCATAGGAGGGAAGATCAGCTAAAACTAATGGCCCATCACTTTTTTGGTAGATTTTAGTGTATATAAACAGAAAATAATTTCAGTTTCAATATTTTGCAACCTTTTGCTCGGTAAATTTTAGCGTGAAATTTATCGAAAATCTAACGTACAGCTGCATTAGTGCATTTATTCAAAATAAAGTGAGGCATTGCTTTCTGACTTCATTCTTTAACAACCCAATAACAATATTTGTTTTTCTGTTTCGAATTCTGATGCATTTATAAGTTGATAATATTTGCGATGGCTGCTTGTGCCAGGACGAGGAACCAAAAATCCAGCCATCTCAGTCACTATCTTGGGTCTGGGAGAGAGCTCCTGAAGTCGGAGTTGCCTACATTGAGAGATGCTTTGAGATACGGTGTTTTAATCAGGCAAATCAGTGAAAAGAACCAAAGAACTTACACAAACAAAGACATTGCCAGTGATATGACCAAAGCTGTCTTGGCACAGTACACTCTGGCTAACGCTCATTTCAAGCCTCCAGTTATAACAAGTCAGAAGAAGATTAGTGAGAGACTGCTAGCCAGTTGGGAAAAGGCAAGAGATATCTCTCTTGGGAGAGGAAAACTTGCAGTTAAGTACAGCTTTGCCAAGCAACTGGACCAGTTATTTGACATAATTACTTGCAAGTGCACAATTGTTCTCTGTCCTGAGTTTGGATGCGATCGTGACTGTAAATCCGAGGCCCACATCTCCTGTATTTGCAAGCGTGAACTGAAGATTCCTGTGATCGAACTGGCATTTGTCAAAGCACAGAGAGAGAAGACTGGCAGTATAGGGGCTCTCATGATTTCTAGCCAAGATATTCCGGAGTCCAAGAGACAGGAGGCTGCCACAGAGACACAGAAGAGGAGAGTTGCGAGAAAGAGACTTGAGAAGGCCCAGAATTGAGGTAAAAAAGGCCGATGATTGGAGTCAAGCTGATTCAGAGTTTAATGACTTCCCCATGGCTGATCGAGTGCTGACCAGGAGAATGGTGACTTTGTCCCTAACGAAATAATGATCCCCAAACCTTCCAAGCATAAGATTCGAAATAGGAAAGATATCGAGCATAGCTCTGGCCAGCATCACGACACCACACACTGGTCTCAGAGAAACTGCAGAAATAGCAACAGCTGCCTGGGTTGACGGTGGTTTGATAACACCTGATGATGTTCACCTGGTGATAGATCATAACAAAGTAAGGAGAGCTCAGGAGAAACTTGTCAGTAACCTAGAAGAGGAGTTTGATAAGGGGATAAGAGAAAATGGAATCAATTGTTTGTTCTTTGATGGGAGAAGGGATGACACTAAAGTGTTCATGAAAGTTGGAGATTCTGACAAGTTGTTCCTTGCCATGGTGAAGGAGGAACACTACTCCTGCTGCAGTGAACCAGGAGGGAAATATTTGTGGCATTTCACTCCAGAGAAAGATGACATCAGGAAACCAGCTGAGATAGTGGCAGATAACATTGTGAACTGGCTCAGAGAGAGGAACGTAGACCAGACCCTGCAGGCCATTGGAGGGGACAGCACCAACACGAACACAGGGTGGCAAGGGGGGGTCATACAGTGGATAGAGCGGAAGATTGGGAATGGTCTGGATTGTTTGTGACCTCCACACCAATGAGTTGCCACTCAGACATCTGATCCAGGAGCTGGATGGCAAGACTCTTTCAAACAACAGATGGTCTGGTCCTCTTGGCAAGATGCTGGACTCTGCCACTGAGTTAGAAATAAATCCGAGCTTTGAAAAAAATCACAGTTGGCCCTCCACTCGTTGAGCTTGCACATACTGTCATTGACGACCTGAGTACTGACCAGTACTATGGTTACATGATTTGCAGTGCCATCAAAACTGGGGTCATGCCTGATAGACTTGCTTACCTGCAGATAGGTCCAGTCTCACATTCTAGGTGGCCTCCTAGCAGCTCTCAGGTTCTGCAGAATTTGCAGGTGCGCTCATCATAAACTGAAGAGAACCAGCTTCACAACCTGAGACTTATTGTCAATTCATCGTGAGTGTCTACTTGCCAAATTGGTTCAACACCAAGGTCAAGTCATCGTTCTTCGAAGGTCCAAGGCATGTTCTCTTCCAGCTTGAGCTCCTGAGGAGTCAGCCAAGGAAGGTTGTTCAGATTGTGGAGCAGACTGTGAGGAGATCTTCCTGGTATGCTCATCCCGAGGCAGTTCTGCAGACAATGCTCTGCAGTAAGGATGAGGAGAGAAGAGTGGCAGTCAAAAAGATCTTGGATATGAGACTTATGAGAGGATCTGGGCATGACGAATCAGTTGGTGACGATTCCTTCAGGGTCAGGAAGACTCCTGAAGTCAATCTAGGTGCCAAGACCCTCACTGATCTCATAGATCTGGATAACATTCAGGCTGGCAGTGAGCCCCCTCTTACCTGCAGCCTCACCAATGTTCAAGTCAGAGCTTTCCTGGACAACCCCATGCATGTCCTGCCTGGCCCTCGCACACCCAGAGTAAAGAGCGTTGTGTACAGCAAGTGAGCGAGGCCAGCAGTCACGCAGGTGCTTGGTAGGAGGGAAGGCATCCGAGCCCATAGGTGGTCAGCAGGGAGGTGATGAGTAGAACAGAAGCAAAGAAAGACATGTTCTCTATAGTTATTACTGCAACAGCTGAGATCGTGAAAGTAGTAAAACCCGGTTTTGTATTTGATGATTTTTGTTTTTCCTAAGGAATATTAAATTTAATAAATATCAAGATCATTCGTTTCACTATTCTGGATCATTTCATCCCTAATGCAAATTCCTTCTGATACATTTACCTTTGCTTTAAATAAGCTATTTAGTGGTGTTTGAGCACAAAAGGGTGGGAATACTGAATTTTCATAAGATTTCAAGTTAAAATTTACCTAGCAAAAAATGAAAACTTTTCAAATCTGAAGATATCACATGATTCTGCACATAGAACTACATCATTAATACCATGGGCCGATTTTTCAAACTCAAAAAAAAAAAATTCGCCTCCGTATGACACACCCTATTATTATATATTTCAAACGACATTTCTTTCGACACTGGTCTACAAAAAAATATTTTTTTTCTGGCATGAAACCTTTTAACTGTTTTTTACTAACTTTAAGGTGCTGAATCCAAATCTGATCTCAGATTTGCTCCATCATGTAACGTTTTTGCGCTATCGGTATTCCCTATTTTGATGGATTTCACCAAAAATTCCGTTTTCAGAGTTTTTTGCAGGTTCGTGTCTAAAAATTGTGGTGGTTAATTTATATAACATAGTTATTTTGAACTTGTAATAAATCTAACTCCTCTTTTTTATAATTTTCAGGTGAAAACTGATAACCTGGCAATGGCTTCAACATCCCATAGACGGAATTGCTGCAATGACCCAGATATATTCTGCTACATCTGTGGAAGCCTTACTTTGAAAAGTCAAAGGCGCAACATCACCAGTTTTGTGAAGAGAGTGTACCTCGCTTACTTTAAAGTACCACTTGGAGACCAGGACAAAAGTTGGGCTCCTCACAAAGTGTGCAAAACCTGCCTGGAAACTTTGCGATCCTGGTCTCAAATAAAGAATGCTAGACTTCAGTTTGGCGTGCCTATGGTTTGGAGAGAACCAACGAATCATTCAGATAACTGCTACTTCTGCCTCGTCAATGTTAAAGGTTTCAATAAGAAAAACAAACAATACCTGCAATACCCAAATATCCCATCAGCCATACGACCAGTTCCCCACAGTGAAGAAATACCTGTGCCAGAATTTACTGAGCTACCAGAGATTGAGGATATAGACCGGAATTCACCTGTTTCTACTGATGAAGATGAAGAGACTGATCTTTTCAAGCCATCTGGTGAAGATTGTGAAAAGCCAACGTTGTTTACTCAGTCAGAATTGAATGATCTGGTCAGAGATCTAAATTTGCCAAAACAGTCTACTGAATTGTTAGCTTCCAGGCTTCAAGAGAAACGACTCTTAAAACCTGGCACGAGTGTCTCCTTTTATCGCAACAGAGAAGAGCAACTGCGGAAGTACTTTCATTCATATGATCAGCTTGTTTTTTGTAATGATGTAGAAGGACTTCTTCTCTCCATGGGACTACCAGCATATGATAGTAAGGATTGGAGACTTTTTATTGACAGTTCTAAAAGGAGCTTGAAATGTGTTCTTCTTCATAACGGAAACAAGTATGTTCAATTCCAATCGGACATTCTGTACAAATTAAAGAAGAGTATGAAAACATTAAGACTGTTCTAGAGAGGTTGCAATACCATGCTCATGAATGGTTAATTTGTGTGGACTTGAAAATGGTAAACTTTCTATTGGGCCAGCAAGGAGGGTACACAAAATACCCCTGTTTTCTGTGCTACTGGGACAGCAGGGCTACAGCAGACCATTGGGTGAAAAAGAATTGGCCACCAAGACATAGTTTGACGCCTGGTGACAAGACTATCATTAACGATCCTCTGGTTGACAGGAAAAACATTGTCCTTCCTCCTCTGCACATAAAACTTGGTATCATGAAGCAATTCGTCAAGGTTCTTGATCATAGTGGAGAGTGTTTCAGATATATATGCTCAACCTTTCCAAGTCTTAGCGACGAGCAGAAAAAGGCAGGGATTTTTGATGGACCTCAAATAAGAACACTACTCAGAGATCCACACTTCCTTGCAACAATGACTGAGGCACAGGCAAGAACTTGGAATGCTTTCTCTAATGTGGTGCGGAACTTCTTAGGGAACAAGAAAGCGGACAACTATCAAGAAATTGTGGAAGAGCTGCTCTTGAGTTTACAAGCACTTGGATGCAGAATGAGTATCAAGGTTCACTACTTACACAGTCACTTGGACGAGTTTCCAGAAAATCTGGGAGAAGTGAGCGAGGAGCAAGGGGAGCGCTTTCATCAAGACATTAAAGTAATGGAAGAACGTTACCAAGGTCGATGGGACTCGAACATGATGGCGGACTACTGCTGGAGTTTGATGAGAGACATTCCAGAAGCTGTACATAAGAGATCGGCCAAAAAGAGGAAGTTTATGTAACTGTAACTTGATCTTAATACTTGCACTATTTCTACCGTACATTAATTGTTTTTTTTTCACCCTTCAATGTTACATTTAAATATTAAATGTGCATTAACTTTCCAATTTGATATTAACAATTTTTGGTTATAGAAAAATACAAATTATAATGCTGAAAAAATTTATGTATACATGTTTAAACCGTCAATTTTGATCCAAAAGTTTACGTTTCCCAGCAAAAGTGCAATATGGTATATCTCAAAAACCTGATGTGATAAACAAAAACCAAAGTCATATTTGGATTCTGCACCCCAAATTTACTTAAAATCCGTTTAAAAACCTTGTGCCAGAAAAAATGTGTTGACCGGTGTTATTTTTCGCCTATTGCCTGACTCCAAACAGTTTTTTTCGTTCGGGGTTGACTCCTGTAGTCTTGCACTTTACCAATTAATCCACAAGACGGTGGGACAGGGGTTGGTGGGTACCAGGACATGTCCACAAGCCGGTGGGCCTGCACACCGCACCTTTGGGGCCCCCTGTTGCTTCGAGATCCCCTGCTGTATTATCCTGGGGTCGCTAGACACCCAGTTACTGTGTGCTGCCACGAGGAGGCCCAGTAGGAGTTTAGGCAATGGAGAGGCTGTGTACTGGCAGGAGAAGACTGATGCGGAGCTGCTTTCCAGTTCACCACAAGGGCTAGCCAGCGGCAATAGCTGAACGCGAGAGATAACAAGCAGAGCATGCACCTCAACACTATCTTATTGCTACTACACTAGACGCATCACACACATATATATATATATATATATATATATATCCAGGTATATGCTGATAACCACAAGGAAAGAAGAAAACACGAAGTTCCCAAGCGCTTTCGTGTAATTCACATCTTCAGGGGTGAGTACAGACTAAGGAGAAGTACAAAACAAGGTGTAGGCTATATATACAGAGGAGGGTGAGATCAGGTCCACAATGGTCAGGTATTAGGTTATGACACTACTAATCTTTAAAAAGCACCGCAACGGTCGGTAGTCAGGTCAGAGGGTAAGGTGACCCAACCTTCTCACCTGGTTACAAATCTTCTTAATTACAAAATTGTCCAGTTTGTACATGCCATTACTCAAATTCATGTTGACTGCTTTGGTATGTTTAATGAGACTAGATTCTATAATATTCCTACTGTCAATTGAATTACAAGGTAATATTGAGGAGGCATTATCCCAGTCAATGCAATGCTTATTATCCCTCAGATGAACAAACAGATCATTGGATTCCTGGCCTGTCCTAACACTATATTTATGTTGTTTAAGTCTAGTTACAAGATCTTTACCTGTCTGGCCTAAGTAAAACATATTACATTCCTTGCAAGGAAGTTTCAAAAGGAGGCTAGATCGATTCATGGATGATAGAGAGTGAAGGTAACTCTCGACAGGAGCTGCCATGCACAGGCCAACCGGCCTATTGCAGACTCCTTATTTTCTTATGTTCTTATGTAACCAATTGTGTTGTTGGGGGAGCTCTTAATTAACATTTGTTTAACAGTGCATGAGTTTTTAAATGCCACATTGACGTTCCAGGTTTTTAGTTGTAAAGGAATTTGAGAGAAATTTTTGTGAAATGGTAATGCTAAGAGATTCTTATGGTCATGGGTGGGCTGGGATCAGTTCTATAAAAAGATTTCTTAGTAATGTTCAGGCATTTGTCTATGAAAGATCTAGGGTATTTAAAAACTCATGCACATACTCAACAACACTGCCACACACCACAGCACCAACACCCCCAACAATGCCACACACCACAGCACCAACACACCTTATAGCACCGACACACCTCCAGCACTGCCACACATCACAGCAGAAACTCACCTTCAACACTGCCACACACCACAGCACCAACACCCCCAACACTGCCACACACCACAGCACCAGCACACCTACAGCACCAACACACCTTTAGCACTGCCACACACCACAGCACCAACACACCTACATCACCAACACCCCTCCAATACTGCAACACACCAGAGCTCCAACACACCTCCAACACTGCAACACACCAACACATTAACACTGCTGGCACCAACACACCTCCAACACTGCCACACCACAGCACCAACACCCCCAACACTGCTGACACCACAGCACCAACACACCTCCAACACTGCAACAACACATTAACACTGCTACAGCACCAACACACCTCCAACACTGCCAGACACCACAGCACCAACACACCTACAGCACCAACACATCTCCAACACTGCAACAAACCACAGCTCCAACATACCTCCAACACTGCCACACACCACAGCATCGACGCACCTCCAACACGGCCACACACCACAGCTCCAACACACCTCCAACACTGCCACACACCAACACATCCTCACACCACAGAATCCAACACACCTCCAACACTGCAATACACCACAGCACCAACACAGATCCAGCACTGCCACACACCACAGCACCAACAACACTGCCACACACCACAGCACCAACACACCACCAACACACCTCCAACACTGCCACACACCACAGCACCAACACACTTACAACACTGACACAAACCAGTTGGCAGCTACCAAATAGGGAGGTACTACTGCCTGGGAAGATATTGGAAGAATAATGTGTTGTCTAATGGTAGACCTTTCTGTCATGTGGCATGACAAAAAATTGACTAAGTCCCAGGTTGCTGATCTGACTTTCTGCCTCATTTACATACAATTGCAGGGTCTCAATAGTTTCTCTTTCTTTGACAACACAACATACTGAACATACATCTTTTCTCACTATTGATCTTTTTTCATAACTTTATGGTTATTTATTATTATTATTATTATTATTATTATCAGTGTTATTATTATTATTGTTATTATTTATTTTTTAATTTTGTATTTATTATAAATTTTAAATACTTTGAACTAATTATTATTATTATTAATGTAATTATTATTACGTTTTCGCGCCCCCAGGCATCGATGTGGGTCAGTGACCTGTGCTCGGGTGGGCTAATCCTTGTAAAAAACCTAACACAACTCCAACACTGCCACACACTATAGCACCAACACACCTCCAACACTGCCACACACTAGAGCACCAACACACCTCCAACAACGCCACACACTACAGTACCAACACCCCTCCAACACTGCCACACACCACAGCACCAACACACCAACCCTGCCACACACTACATAACCAACACCCCTCCAACACTGCCACACACCACAGCTCCAATACACCTCCAACACTGCCACACCACAAACACACCAACACTGCCACACACCACAGCTCCAATACACCTCCAACACTGCCACACCACAGCACTAACATTAATCTCCAACAGCATTTTCACACACTACGAAAATAACACAACTCCAACATTGCCACACAATCACAGCACCAACCACGCGCCCCAATACACACACCACAGCTCCAACACACCTCCCACTGACTGCCACACAATTGTGAGCCCACACACCTCTAACACTGCCACACACCACAGCAACAACACACCCCCAACACTGCCACACACCAGCATTTATCAACACACCCTAACACCTCTGCCACACTACAAAACCAACACACCAAATGCCCACACACACCACAGTACCCAAACACACCCTAACATCACACACACTCATTACCAGCACACTCTAACACTGCCACACACCATAGTACCAACATTAATTTCAAACTGCTACACACCACAGTACCAACACACTCTAACACTGCCATACCACATTACACACAACACACCTGCAACATCATTTTCAAACACCACAGTACCAACACACCTCCAACATTGCCACACACCTGTACCAACACACCCCAACACTCACACACACCACAGCTCCACCACACCTCCAACACTGCCACACACCAGAACTCCATCACACCCACTAACACTGCCACACACTACAGCACCAACACACCTCCAACACCGCCACACACCACCACACTACCAACACACCTCTAACACTGCCACACACCACCAGCTCAAACACACTTTAACACTGTCACTCACCACAGATCCAACAGCTCCACACACACACACAGCACAGTACCAACACACCCCTAACACCACACACCACAGCTCCAACACACCCCAACACTGCCACACACCACAGTGCAACCAACACACCTCCAACACTGCAACACACCACAGCTCCAACACACCCAACACTGACACACACGGCACCACAGCCCAACACAGCCCAACATCACACACATCACAGTACCAACACACTCTTGCACACTGCCACACACACCACAGTACCAACACACCTCCAACATTTTCACACAATTGCACTCAACACCTCCAACATTGCCACACACCACCAGGCACCACCACAGCTCCAACACTGCCACACACACAGCACAGTACCAACACACTTCTAACACTGCCACACACACCACAGTACCAAACCACCTCTAACACTGCCACATACCACAGAATTAAATACACTTAATGCCACACACCACACAGTACCAACACACCTCCACAACACTGCCACACACCACAGCACCAACACACTTCCAACATTGCCACACACCACAGCACCAACACACCTCTAACACTGCCACACACCACAGCTCCACCACACCCAACACTGCCACACACCAGAGCTCCAACACACCTCTAACACTGCCACATACCACAGTACCAACACACCTCTAACACAGCCGCACACCACAGCTCCAACACACCTCCAACACTGCCACACAAACAGAGCCCAACACACCTATAACACTGCCACACACCACAGTACCAGCGCACCTCTAACACTGACACACCATAGTACCAACACACTCCTAATAACAAGCACACACCACAGTACCAACATACGTGCAACACTGCCATATACCACAGTACTCCAACACACCCCCTGACCTCATTTTCACACACCACAGCACCAACACACCTCCAACATTGCCACACACCACAGTACCAACACACCTCTCACACTGCCACACACCAGAGCTCCAACACAACCCTAACACTGCCATACACTACAGCACCAACACACCTCTAACACTGCCACACACCACTACCAACACACCCTAACACTGCCACACACCACAGCTCCAACACACCCTCTAACACTGCCACACACCACAGTACCAACACACCTCCAACAACACTGCAACACACCACAGCTCCAACACACTTTAACACTGCCACACACCACAGCAACAAACCAATTCTAACACTGCCACATACCACAGTACCAAACATACTTAACACTGCCACACACTACAGTACCAACACACTTCCAACACACACACACCACAATACCAACACACCCCACTGACCACACATACCACAGCACCAACACACTCTAACACTGCCACACACCACAGTACCAACACACCCCCAACACCACACACACCACAGCACTAATACAGCCCAACATCACACAGCACAGCACCAACACACTTCTAACACTGCCACACACCACAGCACCAACACACCCCAACACTGCCACACACCACAGTACCAACACACACTCTAACACTGCCACACACCACAGTACCAACAAACCCCAACACTGCCACACAACAGTACCACACCACCTGCACACTGCCCCACACCACAGCACCAATACACCTCCAACAGTGCCACACACCAAAGTACCAACAAACCTCTAACCCTGCCACACTCCACAGCACCAATACACCCCCAACAGTGCCACACACCACAGTACCAATAAACCTCTAACACTGTGACACACCACAGCACCAAACCACCCCAACACCACACACACATACCACAGTACCAACATACTTCTAACACCACCACACACCACAGTACCAACACACCTCCAACACTGCCACACACCACAGCACCAACACACTTCCAACACACACACACCACAGTGCCAACACACCCCACCACTGCCACACACCACACTCCACACACCTCCAACACTGCCACACAGCACAGCCCAACACACCTCTAACACTGCCACACACCACAGTACCAACAAACCTGTAACACTACCACACACCACAGTACCAACACACCTCCAACATTTTCACACACCAATAGTACTCAACACACTCCACACACACACACCACAGTACCCACACACTTAACACTGCCACAAACCACAGCTCCACACACCTCCAACACTGCCACACACCACGTCTCTAACACACCTCTAACAATGCGACACACCACAGCTCCATCACCATGAAACACCACAACCCAACACTGCCACACACGACAGCTCCAACACTGCCACAAACCATACCTCCAACACTGCCACACACACCACAGCTCCAATACACCTCCAACACTGCAACACATCAGAGCTCCAACACACCTCCAACATTGCTACACACCACAGTACCAACAGAGCTCCAACACTACTACACACACACAACGACTCCACATCGCCACACAACACACCACCAACACTGCCACACATCACAGCCCAACGCACCTCCAACACTACACACACCACATTCCTAACACACTTCCAACACTGCCACACAACAACAGAGCTCCAACACACCCCTAACACTGTCACACACCACAGTAACAACACACCCCCAACACTGCCACACACCACAGCACCGACACACCTCTAACACAGCCATACACAACAGTACCAACACATCTCCAACACTGCCACACACCACACTACCAACATTCCCCAACACTGCCACACACCACAGTACCAGCGCACCTCTAACACTGCCACACACCACAGTGTACCAACACACCTGTAACACTGCCATACACCACACTACCAACACACCTCCAACATCATTTTCACACACCACAGGCACACCAACACACCTCCAACATTGTCACACACCACAGTACTAACATTAATTTCTAACACTGCCACACACCATACAGCACCACACCACACCTCCAACACTGCCACACACCAGAGCTCCAACATACCTGTAACACTGCCATATACCACAGCACCAACACACCTCCGACCCCATTTTCACACACCACAGCACCAACACACTCCAACACTGCCACACACCACAGCACCAACACACCTCTCACACTGCCACACACCAGAGCCCAACACAACCTAACACTGCCATACACCACAGCACCAACACACCCCAACACTGCCACACACCACACCACCAACACACCTCTAACACTGCCACACACCACAGCTCCAACACACCTCTAATATCACACACACCACAGTACCAACACACCTCCAACACCGCAACACACCACAGCTCCAACACACCTTTAACACTGCCACACACCACAGGCACCACCAAACCACCCTAACACTGCCACATACCACAGTACTCAACATACTTCTCAACACTGCCACACACTCACAGTACCAACACACTTCCAACACACACACCACAATACCAACACACCCCCACTGCCACATACCACAGTACCAACATACTTCTAACATCACACACACCACAGTACCAACACACTTAACACTCACACACACCAGTACTAATACAGCTCCAACATTACACACAGCACAGCACTAACATACTCTAACACTGCACACACCCACAGTACCAACACACTCTAACACTGCCACACACACCACAGCACCAACACACTCAACACTGCCACACACCACAGTACCAACAAACCTCTAACACCTCACACACACAACACACACCACCTGTAACACTGCCCCACACCAGCACCACACACCTCCACAGTGCCACACACCAAAGTACCAACAAACCTCTAACCCCCACACTCCACAGCAATTAACACACCTCCAACAGTGCCACACACCACAGTACCAACAAACCTCTAACACTGCGACACACCACAGTGGCTCAAACCACCTCTAAACACTGCCACATACCACAGTGCACCAACATACACTCTAACACTACCACACACCACAGTACCAACACACCTCCAACACTGCCACACACTACAGTACCAAACACACTTCCAACATTGCCACACACCACAGTGCCAACACACCTAACACTGCCACACACCACACCTGACACACCTCCAACACTGCCACACACACAGCCCAACACACCTCTAACACTGCCACACACCACAGTACCAACAAACCTGTAACACTACCACACACCACAGTACCAACACACCTCCAACATCACACACACCACAGCACCAACACACCTCCAACACACACACACCACAGTACTCCACACACCTCTAACACTGCCACAAACCACAGCTCCAACACACCTCCAACACTGCCACACACCACGTCTCTAACACACCCCAACAATGCGACACACCACAGCTCCATCACCAAGTGAAACACTACAACCCAACACTGCCACACGACAGCTCCAACACTGCCACAAACCATACCTCCAACACTGCCACACACCACAGCTCCAACACACCTCCAACACTGCAACACATCAGAGCTCCAACACACCTCCAACATTGCCACACACCAGTACCAACAGAGCTCCAACACTACCACACACAACGACTCCAACATCGCCACACAACACACCAACACTGCCACACATCACAGCCCAACGCACTCTCCAACACTGCCACACACCACATTCCCAACACACCTCCAACACTGCCACACAACAGAGCTCCAACACACCCCACTGTCACACACCACAGTAACAACACACCTCTAACACTGCCACACACCACAGTATCGACACACCTCTAACACAGCTTTCATACACACAACAGTACCAACACACATCTCCAACACTGCCACACACCACACTACCAACACATCTCTAACATCGCCACACACCACAGTACCAGCGCACTCTAACACTGCCACACACCACAGTACCAACACACCTGTAACACTGCCATACACACCACACCACCAACACACCTCCAACATCATTTTCACACACCACAGTACCAACACACTCCAACATTGTCACACACCACAGTACCAACACACCCCAACACTGCCACACACCACAGCCCACCACACCTCCAACACTGCCACACACCAGAGCTCCAACACACCTCTAACACTGCCACACACCACAGCACCAACACACCTCTAACACTGCCACACACCACACTATCAACACACCTCCCCAACAGCATTTCACACACCACAGTGCCAACACACTCCAAACATGCCACATCACAGTACCAACACA
>NW_024747601.1:30439-38746 GCF_018991925.1 Homarus americanus | reverse complement strand
TGAAGAGAAAGGCATCAGGTTCCAGGGTGACTATATCCCACCAAATGCTGTCCTGTTCGAGAAAATAACAGGAGGGATGGTGTGAAAAAAAGCACTGAAAACTAAAGGCGGGGCTGGCCCTTCAGGCCTGGATGCAAACGGTTGGAGAGTTATCCTTGTATGATATGGACACAAAGTAGTGCCTTCAGCTGTATATTATTATATTACTCTTATATTACTCTTATTAATTATGTATAGTAAAGTATTGCAGAACATGTATTAATTCTATGTAATATTCTCATTTATTGTGCACCATATTATGTATATAAATTATCATATTTATACTTTATGTATTCAGCTTGTGAATGCTGGCATCTGTACATCCCAGCGCGCAGTAATACATATAGAGAGTGAAGACAGAGTCTTTGTGGTGTTGAAGCGAGCTCCTGGGTCCCTCTGTATATATCTCCCGTACGAAAATAGAACCTACTTTTAAGAGAACAAGTGTTTGTGTATACCCTCAGTAGTATAGAACATTTTGTGGGTATTCAAGACAATCGTCAGAATCCTCAGCACTAACAAGTTTGGCCCTATAGCAAGTGATCTCTGCACTGCCATTGCCACCCTTGCAAGAAAGCTAGCAACCTCGTGCTTCCAACACCTCCATGCTCTGACAGCCTGCCGCCTCATTCCCCTGGATAAGAATCTAGGATGTAGGCCTATAGGGGTGTGGGAAAAGATGAGGCGGATCATCGGAAAATGCATAATGGAAATGGTAAAGGATGATGTCAGGGTAGCGGCAGGGAACCTGCAAGTTTGTGCTGGCCACTAGGCTGGAGGGGAAGCTGCCATTCACGCCATGAGAACGATATTTGAGCAGCGTGATTGTGAGGCTGTTTTCCTGGTTGACGCTTACAACGCATTCAACATACTTAGCCGCAAGGCCACACTGCACAACATCAAGATCAAGTGTCCAAGCCTTGCACTGTATGTTGAAAGCACCTATAGGAATCCATCAGAAGCTCTATAGAGTAAACATCAAGGCTCTAAGAGGTGATACCATCATACAGTCAACTGAGGGAACAACGCAGGGGGACCCTGTTGCAATGGCAATGTACGCAATAGGTCTATC
The DNA here is from genome assembly GCF_018991925.1 of Homarus americanus. Taxonomy (NCBI): domain Eukaryota; kingdom Metazoa; phylum Arthropoda; class Malacostraca; order Decapoda; family Nephropidae; genus Homarus; species Homarus americanus. The sequence continues at coordinate 37,635 of NW_024747601.1, read as the reverse complement.
CGTGCTCCAACACACAATAATTTGAAACAACCGAGGTCAAGCAAGTGGCGTATGCTGACGACTTTACAGGAACAGAAAAAGTGGAGGACATCAAAAAGTGGTGGGACCTGATAACATCATATGGTCCACAAATAGTGTACCACCCAAATGCCAGCAAGTCCTTCCTCATTGTGAAGCCAGAACATTATGAAGGGGCAATGGAGGTGTTCGGTGGTAGTGAGGTCAAAATAAGAAAGGATGGCCAAAGACACCTAGGCGCAGTAATCGGCACGACGGACTTTAAGACCGAGTACGTAACGGGAAAGGTGAAAAAGTGGGTTAGGGAAATCCTAGCTCTGTCTGATATTGCTAACACAGAGCCACATGCGGCTTTTGCGGCATTCACCCATACAGTCAAGCATCGCTGGAATTACCTGATGCGCACTATCCCTGATATCAGACCCCTCCTCAACCCTCTGGAAGAAGCTATCAGCGTCAATTTCATTCCCAAATTATTGAAACATCTTCACTTAACCCCAGCAGCAAGATCACTCCTCGCACTACCACCGAGACTTGGAGGAAAGGGATTGACCAATCCAGAGGAGATTGCTGCCACCGATCATCAAAACTCAGTTAAGCTCACGGCAGCCCTCACTGACCACATAATAGCTCAGAACATAACAGGTGAGGTGGAGACCAGCGAAGTAAACAAGATTCGACGGTCCATTACGACAGAACGACAGCACGGCCAAAGTGATAAGCTGCAGCAACTGATGTTGCACGTACCAGAGAATTTGAAGAAAAAAAGTAGCTATAGCACAGGGGGAGGGCGCCTCTAACTGGTTAACTATGTTACCGATAAGGGCAAATGGTTTCAGTCTCAATAAACAAGAATTTACAGATGCCATTGCTCTAAGGTACGGTAGGCCAGTAGAAGGTTTGCCTTCCTAATGCATGTGTGGCTCTTCCTATGACGTCGATCACGCCATGGTGTGCAAGAGAGGGGGCTTCATATGCATAAGGCATGACGAAGTAAGGGATCTCACAGCAAATATGTTGAAGGAAATCTGTCCTGATGTCAGGGTAGAACCGACCCTTCTTCCATTGGACAGTGAGAATTTCCAACACAGGACTTCAAATACATCCAACGAAGCCCGTGTTGACGTCAGTGCGCGAGGATTCTGGACGCGGGGACAGCAAGCTTTCTTTGACATCAGGATTTTTTATCCCATGGCCACATGTCACAGTAACTTAGCTCTCGATGCTGCACACAGGAGGAATGAGGACGACAAGATAAGGGTATACGGGGAAAGAATTCAGAATTTGATCAAGGTAGCTTCACTCCTCTGGTGTTCACAACCTCTGGTGAGATGGGACCAAGTGCAAGATGCTTCTACGCCAGACTCGCGGAGGTGATCTCCGAATAGAAGCAGCAGCCCAGAAGTTATGTTACAACCTGGATGAGATGTCGACTGTCCTTCTCTCTCCTTATGTCTGCTTTGCTCTGCCTCAGGGGAATGAAAGCATCGGCCCCAAAGCCAACAACAGTTGCAGATATTGACTATGAGGCTACAGTCACTGAATGCCGCATAGATCTGCAGCTCAACTAACTCAACACAGCTAGGGTAGCTATTTATGTATTAGGATATGTAATTTTAAGGTAATAAAATGGAAGCAAAGGTGTGGATAATGGGGGAGACTGGAGGTAGTAGTATCATATGTTTCTGCTTAATTTTCCCATTGAGATATCTCTAGATGGTAGTGGTAAGTGGAGTAATGTTTCTGCTTTACTGTTTCACTACTTAATTACTTTATTGTTCTGTATATCACGGAGGAAGAATTTCGATATAATATGCAATACAGTACATTGTATAATTTGCTGTTACATGAAGTTTATATTAGACTTTTTTATAACTGATTGTTATACTAAATTTACATGTAATTTATTGTATAACTTGTTGTTAGATGAGGTTTGAATCCCAATCTGGGCTATTGAAGCTTTTATGGGCCAGGACACCTTTTGGACCAGGACGCATTTGTTGGCCAACAAACCCTTGTGAGCCAGGATGCCTCTGTGGGCCAGGACACATTTTATGCCCAATACGCCTTTGCGGATCAGGGCGTCTTTGAGGACTAGGGCACCTTCTGGGCCAGGACGCCTTTTTGGGCCAGGAAGCATTTGTGGACCAAGAAGCCTTTGTGGATCAGGACACCTTTGTAGACCAAGAAGTCTTTGTGAAACAGGACACCTTTTGGGCCAGGACGACTTTGTGGACCTAGACACCTTTTTGGGTCAGGACGCCTGTGTGGACCTAGACACCTTTTTGGGTCAGGACGCCTGTGTGGACCTAGACACCTTTTTGGGCCAAGACACCTTCTTGGTCAGGATGCACCTGTTAGCCAGGATGCCTTTGTGGACCAGGAAATCTTTATGGGGCAGGACACTTTCTGGGCCTGAAATTCCTTGTGGGTCAAGAAGCCTTTGTGGGCCATGAAGACTTTGTTGACCAGGACGTCTTTGTGGGCTAGGGCGCCTTTGTGGGTCATAAAGCTTTTGTTGGTCAGGACGCCTTTTTGGGCTAAGATGGCTTTGTGGACCATGACTCCTTTATGGGTCAGGACACCTTCCGACCCAGGACGTCTTTGTGTGCCAAGACACTTTCTCGGCCTTTATGAGCCAAGGCAATTTTGTGGACCATGACATCTTCTAGGCCAGTGCCCATTTATGCGTCAGGACATCTTTTGGGACAGGACGCATTTGTGGACTAGGGCGTCCTATGTGGACCAGTTTTGGTCTGGCATACTTAATTCACGTCTTGGAATTTCAATTAAGTGGTCATTATGTGAGTCTGTCTGTTAGTAGTGAGAGTTTCAATGTAATTTATTGTAACATTTAAACCTTTTCATTCTCCTTTGGATTGTTGATACATCTGAAATAACTTTAATATTTTATATTTTCCCATCTTGTGCCTAGTATATTCCCGAAACACACATAGATTGTGGTCATATGTTGGTGCGTTCGATGGTGATATCTTGTAAGAGATCCTCAAATGTGATTAATCTCTTCTTTATTGAACGCCACTTTCAATATTCTATTTGGCTAACACCCGACGATTTTATTCAGCACTGAGAGATCCTTTGTTCTCAAGGGATTAAGGACGTTTGTAGGGCTTCACCTCCCTAAATTAATGTAACCAGTGAAACCTTCATATAAAGAACTTTTTTTTCCATTATAATCACTTAGAAAAGGGGTTTCACATTTAATGGACCCACGATATAACGGACTTTTTTCTCTACATAGTTCGTTAGATGGAGGTTTCATATCTGATAGACCCTAGATATAACGGACATTCCTATCCATAAAGTCCGTTTAACAGAGGTTTTACTGTATTATTATCATCCCCTTCTGGCCACCTGTCAGTATCTCTCATTATAATATAAAACATTCATCACTGGCTTTCAACGGACTGATGCACACTAATAACTTTAGGAGCGTAATAGATTGTTATCATTCATTTAGTGACGAGTACTTTCTTTCACGTCTTACGCAATGGATGGTGTTCGTCTTACTATTGCCATTATTGACCGTTTTTTAATCAAAGAATGCTTTCTTTATTCCTCTTAAGAGAAGGATGGTGATTACACTGCCATCGATCCAAATTTGGAAGGGTTGTTGTCGCTTGTCTCCGATAACCGCGAGCAGTTGGCTACAGAGAGGGAGTTTGACAACATATATTAAGCATAACGAATGTGAAACAGTGAATTTTTGGAAATGTTGAGCCTGTTGCCAAATACGTTGTGATTCTTACCCGTGTGTATCCGCTTCTGGTAGGAAAAACACCACAGAAATTCTGACATCAGTCACATATCACAGGGAAGAAATGTTACCATTGAAATTAATAATTCTTCTAAAAATATTAGGGGGGTTCCCGTACCATGAACACAAGAAGAACAACCATACTTCACGGACGATACCGTCTCAGGAGCTAGCTGAGCAACCTCGATCATACAAGAGCAGAATGGAGCCACAGCCGCTTCAGCAGGATGCATGTTATTACAAGGGGAGCACAATATGGAGGCTGTGGTCATGCTTTGTAGCTATCAGTGGATTCTTTTATGTTGTTGGCGTCCTTACTCATATATTTCTCCCTAAACCAAATCATCTCGACAATGTAAATAATGGTACGATGTTTGTGGCCAAGACAGTAAACAGTATTGCATCAGGAGCAAGCACTGCGCTTTTACTTATATACTTTTTAACTAAGAGTTCTTTGGCATTAGAACTGTTAACTAAGTTTCAAGCATTTTTTATCGACGTCCAATTCAGCGTGACAAAAGAAAGTGACAACACTTATTTTATGTTCAGTTATACTCTTTTGTTTTTTCTTTATGTTGCTGACTTTGTGCTGTTGATTAATGATTTTGTAAATAATCCAAGCATTGAGACAGGTAATGAGTTATACATGCTGGTGATATATCTGTTGACAGTTTCTTTCATCATGAATTTCTACTACTGGGTGATGCGTCACATGTGTGTAATGTATGACAACATCAGGTCATCACTCTCTCAGCTGTACTCTGTACAACAAACTAAACAACGATATAGTGAAGGCGAAGGAGATCTTCACCTTGAAGCCTTTGAGGCATTTACTGTTAATGAATCCTTTAGGAAAAGAGAAGAACTCACCAACATGTCCTTGGACAAGTCACAGGTGCAGAAGCTCCTAAATAACACTCAGAGTAAATTGATACAAATACACGAGTTCCATCGCCTCCTGCATGACTTCGTAGGTCTCCCGATAACACTGATTATGTTGACGTCGGTCACGTACACTATTATCGGCAGCTTCCGCATCTCTTACCTGAACGAACTGGTGCTTGAACAACAAGTCATGTCTGTGCACTACATTGTCGGGGATATCCTCACCCTAGTGATCCTATCCAACATTCCAGTGATGCTGCTGACTCAGGTACCGTATACCCTCATGACGCAATAATGACAGTGCAGTGTTTTATAATATTATTGTAACACCGAATAATTATTTCAACCCTTCATAACTCCTGTCATTATACGTAGTAGTGGAGCGACATTACACAATCGTTTTTGGGATTTACTACAACAGTGATGGAATATTTGGAGTTTTTGTTCTCTATTTAGATATCATGGTAGCAATTAATAGTTCCTAAACGGTATATGAAAGCTATTGTACTTTACAAAATGTTCTTGGTTGATATATGACTCATAATTTTATTATATATATTGGGTGTGGCTGAGCCACTCTGTCTATCTGTCTGTCATAACGAGACAACTTGTAACACAGATAGATGGGGTGAGACGAGTACTGCGGGCACTACGTCATCAAGCTGAAGACTCCCGGATGAAGGAAACAGTGAGTACCTCAGTCTGTTCGTGAGTGACTGTTAACTTGTTCATGATTAACAGTTAACCTCTTCATGAGTGACGGTTAACTTGTTCATGAGTGACGGTTGACTTGTTCATGAGTAACAGTTAACTTGTTCATGAGTGACAGTTAACATGTTCATGAGTAACAGTTAACTTGTTCATGAGTGACAGTTATCTTGTTCATGAAAAAAAATATGCATTAACCTTTAGTTACTTGTGTTAATCTCTATTGACCATCAGTCTCCTTTGAATAACCTAAACTAAGCTAAGTTAACCATAACCCAACCTAACATAACGTAACATGACGATAATATAACGTAACCAAACCTAGTTCAGCCTATGCTAAGCTAAGCTAAGCTAAGCTAAGCTAAGCAAACCATAAATCAACCTAATATAACGTAACATAACGATAACATAACCTAACCAAACATAGCTCAGCCTAACCTAAGCTAAGCTAAGCTAATCTAACCTACCCTAACTATGACCCAACCTATTATAACGAAACATAACGATAATATAGCCTAACCAAACCTAGTTCAACCTAACCTAACCATACCTAACCTAACCTAACCATAACCCAACCTACTATAACGTAACATAACGATAATAAAACCTAACCTAACCTATCCTGACCTATTTTTTCCCTCTTTTTAACCCGGACAGATAAGGGACGTGCTGGAACTTTTAGATGAGAATCCTGGGTTCGAAATGTGTCACGTTTTCACTTTGGGCAGAACAAGGATGGTAGACGTATGTATCTATCTAGTGAACTGCTCTCTCTCTCTCTCTCTCTCTCTCTCTCTCTCTCTCTCTCTCTCTGCAGCCTTTAAAGTTTTTTGCTCAACTGTTAAACACACTCTTTACTATATAACACTGAAGATACAAAACAAAGTAGATAAAAAAAAAATCTATCTCTTCCTTTGGATATCCCCCTGCCTGCCCTCCTCTCCCCCTGCCTGCCCCTCCTCCCGTGCCCTGCCCTCCTCTGCCTGCCCCTCCCTCCCGTGCCCTCCTCTGCCTGCCCCTCCCTCCCGTGCCCTGCCCTCCTCTGCCTACCCCTGCTTGTCCATTTTCCTCCCCTGCCCACTAAACCCTCCTTTCTGCCTTCCTTTCATTATCCCTCTAGAGTCTATGCCCTCAAATATCTCTCCTCCTGCTCCAGTCTTTTCCCTCTTAACCCTCAAGTGTGTGTCTTCTTACCCTCCTCAGCCCTATATACCCTCACATGGTCATTCTCCCGTCCTCTGCCCACCCATAAACGCACAGCAGCTCACCAGTGGCCTTGTGTTGCAGATCTTCAGCTTTGTGGCCACTTACCTCATCATACTGCTGCAGTTCCGGCTGACCGAGACGAGCGTCATCCACTCCAATAACGGTACACTCTCGCTGGACCACAACGGTACACTCCCCCTGGACCACAACGGTACACTCTCCCTGGACCACAACGGTACACTCCCCCTGGACCACAACGGTACACTCCCCCTGGACCACAACGGTACACTCCCCCTGGACCACAACGGTACACTCTCCCTAGACCACAACGGTACACTCTCCCTGGACCAAAACGGTACACTCCCCCTGGACCACAACGGTACACTCTCCCTGGACCGCATCGGTACACTCTCCCTGGAGCACAACGGTACACTTTTCCTCGAATACAACGGTACACTCCCCCTTGACCACAACGGTACCTCCGTGGAGGAAATTTAACAGAAAAGAGCAATTCGTTATCTACAATGGAACACCCACCTTCAACCTCCAACGGTACAGTTATACACCCAACAGTAAGTTACACTCGTACCCACAACAGTAA